>NW_026057585.1:15920650-15921223 GCF_023721935.1 Panthera uncia
GAAGAAGAAGAAGAAGAAGAAGAAGAAGAAGAAGAAGAAGAAGAAGAAGAAAAAGAAAAAATAAGATGTGGCTGTTATATAGCCATAAGAAATGATGAGATTCTGCCATCTGTGACAACATGGATGGACCAAGAGGGTATAATTCTAAGTAAAACACGTCAGACTGAGAAAGACAAAACCATGATATCACTCATATGTGGAATCTAAAAACCAAACGAAACATATGAATAAACAAAAAAAAGTAGAATCAGTCCTATAAATACAGAGAAAAAACTGATGGTTTCCAGAGGGAAGAGGTTTGGAGAGATGGGCAAAATGGGTGATGGGGAGTGGGAAGTACAAGCTTCCAGTTATGGAATGAATAAGTCATGGGAATAAAAGGCACAGTGTAGGGAATATACTAAAGATATTGTAAGAGTGTTGTGTGGTGACAGATGGCAGCTATGCTTGTGAGCATAGCATAATATATGGAGATGCTGAATCACTATGTTGTACACCTAAAACAATAGTAATAGTAATAGTAATAGTAATAGTAATAGTAATAGTAATAGTAATAGTAATAGTAATAGTAAT
>NW_026057585.1:16235620-16421887 GCF_023721935.1 Panthera uncia
TGTCTGACTTCGGCTCAGGTCATGATCTCACAGTCTGTGAGTTCGAGCCCCATGTCAGGCTCTGTGTTGACTGCTCAGAGCTTGGAGCCTGTTTCAGATTCTGTGTCTCCCTCTCTCTCTGACCCTCCCCCCATTCATGCTCTGTCTCTCTCTGTCTCAAAAATAAATAAATGTTAAAAAAATTTTTTAAAATATATTTTATGTATACCAGTACATCCCATTGGTTCCGTTTCTTTGGAGAATCCTGAATAATGCATATTCACACATAGTTTATGCAGTACTATAATGAAAAAAATATTTGAAAATGAAGAATAGATATGTTTATGAGAGCTTCTATTTAATTTAGAAGCAAAAATGGAAAATCTACATTGCAGGAGTGCCTCATAATTCATTTCTCATGCTCTTCTCATTCTATAGTTACTCCTTTGGGAGATCATCCAGTCTTATGGCTTAATATATTTTCTGACAACTATCAAATTTATGTCTGTAGCCCAGACCTCTCTTTTGAATTCTAGACATTATATCCAACATTATATCACCATTATAACCTAGGTATCTACTAAGCACTTAAAAAAAATATATATATATACATATATATACAATATATATGTATATATATATTAATTTATTTAAAATACATATATATATTTAATTTCTATACATTTGAAAACATGGTTTGAAGAAAAATCTTGGTTTTTGCCTCCCTTGTCCTTTGGAGTTATGCCTACATCTGGTTAAGTAGATTTCTGAGACACTAGGAAAGGCACTGAAAAGCAGAGAGATGTTCTGATACATCAGTCGATGGGCATTGGCAATCTACACAAGTGTTCACTGTAGCTGCTATGAAATAAACTGGGTCAGGCAGAGTTGGACCACACACATCTGCTGCGTTGTCCAAAGCCAAACTCTTGTTTTGTTTTTTGTTTCCCTGAACCCTTACATTTTAGTTATTCATTGATAACTAAACAATGTTTAGTTGTTTAGTTTTGGGGGGGCAAAACTAATGTTTGGGGGGGCAAAAGAAATTACCCCCAAGACTTAGTAGCTTCAAACAATAGACATGTATTGTCTCATACAGCAAGGCTCAGCCTATTATTTCTAGTATAGGTTTTCTCATGAGTTTATAGTCAAGCTCTCACTTGGGGCTGCATTCATCTGAAGGCTTGCCTAGAGCTGGAAAATCCATTTTTGAAAAGGCTCACTCACACATCTTGCAAAGTTCTCTCATATCCTATGGCCTCAGTAGTTCCCCACATGTACTGCTTCATGTGTTCCCTCATGACATGGGAGTTATCTCACTGCAGAGTGAGTGTTTTTGGAGGAAGCAGACAGATGTCCATAATGTTTTTTATGAACCAGCTTGGAAATCACACAATATCCTATTAGCTACATAACCAGCCCTTCCTGACATGGGAGAAGTTTACATATCACATGAATATCCAGAGTCAGAGATATCCTAGAGTTTGGCACTACACCTCCTTTAACTGCAATTTTCCCGATCTCCCTCAGGGGCCGCTCCATCCCTCCTATTGTTCAAACCAACAAGCTTGGATTTATCTTCTAATACTTTATTTATCTTTATGTTCCTAGATCAAGTAAGATGATAATATGAGAAATTAATTTTGGGAAATATATTTTCACATGTATACCATACACTTAAAAAATAAATAAAAGTTAGAAAATTCATATAATATAAAGTTTGGAAAAGAATCTGGCAAGTTACCTAAAATTAAAGCAATAATAACAGTTACTAAATTATTGGACCTTTATATCATGGCAGGCATAAAACATGTGGCTCAGTATTACTCATTATGAATCTGATAATGACCATGAGATATATGTATTCATATTTTAAATATGAGCTAGTTCAGTCTTCTAAAAGTTAACTAATTTCTCATAGTCATACAACCATTAAAATTAATACAGATGATTCACTTTCAGTAATGGGCAAAATGACCCACAGGGAATGACCAGAAGACTTGGATTAAATAAAAAGAAAGAAAGAAAAAATCTGTTTGAAGGCATTGGAGGGCTAATGACTACATAAAGTTTTGGCTCAAATTCTTACAGAAAAATATAAAATCTTAAACCTTGATTTGGGAGTGAGTCCCTTTTAGTCTACAGCTGTCCTGGTTTGGACTACTCTGACTTGAAGAAGACATAAATAAGAGGCTGAACAGTTGAGCAGAACTCTTGACTGACAGGGCAAGAAAAATATACTTAGAGATCAGAATCTAAGAGGTGAGGAGCCCTGGTTACCATGTTTGGTTGGGACCAAGAGAAATATATTCTAAAAGTAATGATAACTAGAAATAAATTGGCCATCACAGGCCCTGAGACTCAGCTTCAAATTATCTCAATGGAAAACAGAATGAATGGATCTGATATTGCTAGTGCCTCCTTTTAAGGGAAGTAATACCAGACTTTGCTTTAAATTAAGCCTCAAGGCTTGTTTGGGGAGGAAGATGGCGGGGTAGGAGGATGCTGGGCTCACCACATCCTGCTGATCACTTAGATTCCACCCACATCTGCCTAAATAACCTAGAAAACTGCCAGAAGACTAGCAGAATGGATACTCTAGAGCCAAGTGTAGACAAGAGGCCCACGGAAGAGGGTAGGAAATGGGGAGAGGAGGTGTGAGATACACGGACTGGTGGGAGGGAGCTGGGCCAGTGGAGGGGCAGCCCGCCAGGCAAGGCAGAGCCCCCAAGTCTGGCTTTCAAAAGTGGAGGGGTCAGAAGGAGCGTGTTCTGACAGCCAGCAGGACATGACATCTGGAATGTTATAAGTCAACAGCTCTGCTGAAAGAGCACTAGGGCTAGAGGACAACGGGAGGGAGAGGTGTTGAGCCCCAGAGGACAGAACTCAGCTCGGTGGAGAACAAAGGCGCTGGGAAGCACCATCTCCCTCGCCCATCCCCCAGCCAAAATCCCAAAGGGAACCAGTTCCCGTCACTGAACTTGCTTGCTCCATGAAAACACTCAATGCTGTGCTTCTGTGGATCCATCCCTCCAATGGGTCTGCCTCCCTCTCAGTGCTGCAGGGCCCCTCCCTCATGGACCACCGATGGCAAAGCTACTTAAGCCTGCCCCTCCTGCCCCTGTGCACCTTGCTGATCCACCCCAGCTAATACACCATATCCCATCAAAGCAGCACCACAAGCCTGGCAGTGTGCAAGTAGCCTAGACAGGGGCCACACCAACCACAGTGAGTCCTACCCTGGGAGAGGGGAAGATAAAGTACACACCAGTCTGACTGTGGACCAAGCGGTGGGCTGGGGGCAGACATCAGGTCTGACTGCGGCCCCGCCCACCAACACAAGTTACTCCAGACAGCACAGGGGAAGAGCCCTGCAGTTCTATGCCATTCCAGGGACTATAAAAATGATGAAACGGAAGAATTCTCCTCAAAAGAAACTCCAGGAAGTAGCAACAGCTAATGAACTGATTAAAAATGATTTAAGCAATATAACAGAAAATGAATTTAAAATAATAGTCATAAAATTAATTGCTGGGCTTGAAAAACATATAGAGGACAGCAGAGAATCTATTGCTAGAGAGATCAAGGGACTAAGGAACAGCCAGGAGGAGCTAAAAAATGCTATTGAACGAGCTGCAAAATAAAATGGAGATGACCACAGCTCGGATTGAAGAGGCAGAGGAGAAAATAGGTGAATTAGAAGATAAAATTATGGAAAAAGAGGAAGCTGAAAAAAAGAGAGATAAAAAAATCCAGGAGTATGAAGGGAAAATTAGAGAACTAAGTGATGCACTAAAGAGAAATAATCTACGCATAATTGGTATTCCAGAGGAGGAAGAGAGAGGGAAAGGTGCTGAAGGTGTACTTGAAGAAATAATAGCTGAGAACTTCCCTGATCTGGGGAAGGAAAAAGGCATTGAATTCCAAGAGGCACAAATAACTCCCTTCAGACGTAACATGAATCAATCTTCTGGACAACATATCATAGTGAAACTGGCAAAATACAAGGATAAAGAGAAAGTTCTGAAAGCAGCTAGGGATAAACATGCTCTAACATATAAAGGGAGACTGATAAGACTAGTGATGGATCTATCTACTGAAACTTGGCAGGCCAGAAAGGAATGACAGGACATCTTCAATGTGATGAACAGAAAAAATATGCAGCCGAGAATCCTTTATTCAGCAAGTCTGTCATTCAGAATAGAAGGAGAGATAAAGGTCTTCCCAAACAAAAACTGAAGGAATTCATCACCACTAAACCAGCCCTACAAGAGATCCTAAGGGGGATCCTGTGAGACAAAGTACCAGAGACATCACTACAAGCATGAAACCTACAGACATCACAATGACTCTAAACCCATATCTTTCTATAATAACACTGAATGTAAATGGACTAAATGCTCCAAACAAAAGAAATAGGGTATCATAATGGATAAAAAACAAGACCCATCTATTTGCTGTCTACAAGAGACTCATTTTAGACCTGAGGACACCTTCAGGTTGAAAGTGAGGGGATGGAGAACTATCTATCATGCTACTGGAACTCAAAAGAAAGCTGGAGTAGCCATACTTATATCAGACAAACTAGACTTTAAATTAAAGGCTGTAACAAGAGATGAAGAAGGGCATTATATAATAATCATAGGGTCTATCCATCAGGAAGAGCTAACAATTATAAATGTCTATGTGCCGAATATGGGAGCTCCCATATATATAAAACAATTAATCACAAACATAAGCAACCTTATCAATAAGAATGTAGTAATTGCAGGGGACTTTAATACTCCACTTACAACAATGGATAGATCATCTAGCCACAGGATCAATAAAGAAACAAGGGCCCTGAATGATACATTAGAGCAGATGGACTTGACAGATATATTTAGAACTCTGCATCCCAAAGCAACATAATATACTTTCTTCTTGTGTGCACATGGAACATTCTTCAAGATAGATCACATACTGGGTCACAAAACAGCCCTTCATAAGTAGACAAGAAATGAGATCATACCATGCATACTTTCAGACCACAATGCTATGAAGCTTGAAATCAACCACAGGAAAAAGTCCGGAAAACCTCCAAAAGCATGGAGGTTAAAGAACACCCTACTAAAGAATGAATGGGTCAACCAGGCAATTAGAGAAGAAATTTAAAAATATATGGAAACAAATAAAACTGAAAACACAACAATCCAAATGCTTTGGGATGCAGTGAAGACAGTCCTGAGAGGAAAATACATTGCAATCCAGGCCTATCTCAAGAAACAAGAAAAATCCCAAATGCAAAATCTAACAGCACACCTAAAGGAAATAGAAGCAGAACAGCAAAGACACCCCAAACCCAGCAGAAGGAGAGAAATAATAAAGATCAGAGCAGAAATAAACAATATAGAATCTAAAAAAACTGTAGAGCAGATCAACGAAACCAAGAGTTGGTTTTTTGAAAACATAAACAAAATTGGTAAACCTCTAGCCAGGCTTCTTAAAAAGAAAAGGGAGATGACCCAAATAGATAAAATCATGAATGAAAATGGAATTATTACAACCAATCCCTCAGAGATACAAACAATTATCAGGCAATACTATGAAAAATTATATGCCAACAAACTGGACAATCTGGAAGAAATGGACAAATTTCTAAACACCACACCCTTCCAAAACTCAAACAGGAAGAAATACAAAGCTTGATCAGACCCATAACCAATGAAGAAATTGAATCGGTTATCAAAAATCTCTCAACAAATAAGAGTCTAGGACCAGATGGCTTCCCAGGGGAATTCTACCAGACATTTAAAGCAGAGGTAATACCTATCCTTCTCAAGCTGTTCCAAAAAATAGAAAGGGAAGGAAAACTTCCAGACTCATTCTATGAAGCCAGCATTACTTTGATTTTAAACCAGACAGAGACTCAGTAAAAAAAGAGAACTACAGGCCAATATCCCTGATGAATATGGATGCAAAAATTCTCAATAAGATACTAGCAAATCGAATTCAACAGCATATAAAAAGAATTATTCACCATGATTGAGTGGGATTCATTCCTGGGCTGCAGGGCTGGTTCAATATTCGCAAATTAATCAATGTGATACATCACATTAATAAAAGAAAAGATTAGAACCATATGATTCTGTCAATTGATGCAGAAAAAGCATTTGACAAAATTCAGCAACCTTTCTTAAAAAAAACCCTCGAGAAAGTCGGGATAGAAGGAACATACTTAAACATCATAAAAGCCATTTATGAAAAGCCCACAGCTAACATCATCCTCAATGGGGAAAAACTGAGAGCTTTTTCCCTGAGATCAGGAACACGACAGGGATGTCCACTCTCACTGCTGTTGTTTACCATAGTGTTGGAAGTTCTAGCATTAGCAATCAGACAACAAAGGGAAATCAAAGGCATCAAAATTGGCAAAGATGAAGTCAAGCTTTCACTTTTTGCAGATGACATGATATTATACATGGAAAATCCAATAGGCTCCACCAAAAGTCTGCTAGAACTGATACATGAATTCAGCAAGGTTGCAGGATACAAAATCAATGTACAGAAATCAGTTGCATTCTTATACACTAATAATGAAGCAGAGGAAAGACAAATAAAGAAACTGATCCCATTCACAATTGCACCAAGAATCATAAAATACCTAGGAATAAACCTAACCAAAGTGTAAAAGATCTGTATGCTGAAAACTATAGAAAGTTTATGAAGGAAATTGAAGAAGATATAAAGAAATGGAAAAACATTCCATGCTCATGGATTGGAAGAATAAATATTGTTAAAATGTCAATACTACCCAAAGCAACCTACACATTCAATGCAATCCCAATCAAAATCGCACCAGCATTCTTCTTGAAGCTAGAACAAGCAATCCTAAAATTTTTATGGAACCACAAAAGGCCCTGAATAGCCAAAGTAATTTTGAAGAAGACGACCAAAGCAGGAGGCATCTCAATCCCAACTTTAGCCTCTACTACAAAGCTGTAATCATCAAGACAGCATGGTATTGGCACAAAAATAGACACATAGACCAATGGAATTGAATAGAAACCCCAGAACTAGACCCACAAACGTATGGCCAAGTAATCTTTGACAAAGCAGGAAAGAATATCCAATGGAAAAAAGACAGTCTCTTTAACAAATGGTGCTGGGAGAACTGGACACCAACATGCAGAAGGATGAAACTAGACCACTTTCTTACACCACTCACAAAAACAAACTCAAAATGGATAAAGGACCTACTGTGAGACAGGAAACCATCAAAACCCTAGAGGAGAAAGCAGGGAAAAACCTCTCTGACCTAAGCCACAGCAATTTCTTACTTGACACATCCCCAAAGGCAAGGGAATTAAAAGCAAAAATGAACTATTGGGACCTCATGAAGATAAAAAGCTTCTGCACAGCAAAGGAAACAACCAACAAAACTAAAAGGCAACCAATGGAATGGGAAAAGATACTTGCAAATGACATTTCAGACAAAGGGCTAGTATCCAAATCTATAAAGAGCTCACCGAACTCCACACCCGAAAAACAAATAATCCAGTGAAGAAATGGGCAGAAAACATGAACAGACACTTCTCTAAAGAAGACATCCAGATGGCCAACAGGCACATGAAAAGATGCTCAACGTCGCTCCTCATCAGGGAAATACAAATCAAAACCACACTCAGATATCACCTCACGCCAGTCAGAGTGGCCAAAATGAACAAATCAGGAGACTATAGATGCTGGAGAGGATGTGGAGACACGGGAACCCTCTTGCACTGTTGGTGGAAATGCAAACTGGTGCAGCCACTCTGGAAAACAGTGTGGAAGTTCCTCAAAAAATTAAAAATAGACCTACCCTATGACCCAGCAATAGCACTGCTAGGAATTTACCCAAGGGATACAGGAGTGCTGATGCATAGGGGCACTTGTACCCCAATGTTTATAGCAGCTCTCTCAACAATAGCCAAATTATGGAAAGAGCCTAAATGTCCATCAACTGATGAATGGATAAAGAAATTGTGGTTTATATACACAATGGAATACTACATGGCAATGAGAAAGAATGAAATATTGCCTTTTGTAGCAATGTGGATGGAACTGGAGAGTGTTATGCTAAGTGAAATAAGTCACAGGGAGAAAGACAGATACCATATATTTTCACTCTTATGTGGATCCTGAGAAACTTAACAGAAGTCCATGGGGGAGGGGAAGAACAAAAAGAGGTTAGAGAGGAAGAGAGCCAAAGCATAAGAGACTCTTAAAACTGAGAGCAAACTGAGGGTTGATGGAGGGTGGGAGGGGAGGGAGAGTGGGTGATGAGTATTGAGGAGGGCACCTTTTGGGATGAGCACTGGGTGTTGTATGGAAACCAATTTGGCAATAAATTTCATATCAAAAAAAATTAATTAAGCCTCAAATTTCTTTCTTTCTTTGGCATTTAATCATAAGTCTTCAAGTGCACATGGTATCAAGTCAGTGATTAAAAATATCAAGGAAAGCAACAGACAACATTATCAGACTTTGAGTTACCCACTGCACTGAAAGTAACTATATTTGAGTCTAGAAGGACAACTATTTCTAAAAATAAACTGGATGTGACTATAGAATATGGCATTAGCTGAGATTAAATACACAGAAAGAATACAAAGTTCATAACTGTACTGGCAAACAACAACAGCAACAACAACAACACTGCCGTCTGTACTTAAGGAGATGAAGACTATTCAAGAGACGATAAGAATTCTGGGTCAACAACTTTGTACAGAAAAGAAGATTAAGAGAGTTTTATTTTTAAAAAGTGCATTACTCAATGGTCTTATAGGAAAGAATAAGAAAAATAATAGAAAAGAAAGTACTATGTTGATTACGAAGTCCAGCCATCAAAGACTTGAGTATGGAGCCATGAGAGCAGAACTGGAGTCTAATTTAGAGTACATGGCAAAATTTCAAGTTTTCAAGATTGTTTTCAAGCAAGAAATGCGTTGTGGCTTCCATTCTCCCTTCTGAATAAGAGAATTTATTGTAGTAATTCTGACTTTTTCAATCGTTGTATCTGGATATTTGTACTTATAGGCAGACAACTTTCTTTTACTTTATAGGTGTCTGTGTTAAGAAAACCCATGTCTGAACCTTATCTGTCTCATGAAATCCAGAATTTGGTGTTTGAAGACATGACTGGGTTAGATATTTGTTGGTCATGGTAAGGGGAATATATTTTAATGGTGGGGAGAGGCATGAGTAAGTGTAATAAAAAAGGCAAATCTTATATATTGAATTATGGGCTGTGATTATTTACCCATCCCTATATTCATTCCTGTTGTCATACAACTTTGTAATTATTCTCACTAGAGACAAAGTACTTCATCATCTTTGAGGTTTGCATTTGACCATGTAACATGATTTGATCAAAGGACTAATAGTAACATGACACAAGAAAAAGTTGAAATGTGCTTATGTGGTAGGGTGTGCCATATTGAAGTTCTGCCATTGCCAAGTAATGAGAGTCCCATAGTAAGTGCTGCTCCTTCAGCTTCAATAAGAATGAATTCACATTGGCATATATGAGCCCAACATGCAGTAAAAAGCCAAGATCAACTAGCTACATATTTGAAGAAAAGCCATGTAGTCAAACGTTGTCTTTACCAGTTGACCCTCAACCAATACACCAATGTGTATGTGAGGTTAAATGATTATTGTTTTAAGCCATGTGCTTGGGGCAATTTGTTGTGGTGTATTATTGCTCCAATAGCTGGAAAGGATGAATGAAATATCTGCTGTGTGACTGTCTTCTATAAAATTTTAAAATAAAACGGTCAAAGAGTTGGGAGATGTGAGGTAATTATTATTGGAAGGGGCATGAGGGAGCTTCTAGGATGCAGACAATTTTCTCTTTTTTTACCAGGATGATGGTTAGATGGATATTTTAAGTTTTGATAAGGCATTTGTCTGTGCACTACAATTTGTGTGCTTTTCTGTATGGTTATGGCATTCCAATATATATATTTAAAATTCTATCCTCTTAACTGCTATGAGATATATAAACCAAGCTTTTATGATATTAGGACATATTGAGATATCAAAAAATAAATACCTCTTTAATAAAAAAAAACACCCAGATATTTAGGTATGATTAATCTAGGTGGCCAATCCTCTTATAAAGCCTAGAAATTTATATGTTAGAGTTTACAATATTATAATGCCCATGATGAAGAAAAAATTGACTATTATGCTCCCTGTATACCTCACCAAGTATATAGGAAGACTTAAGTAAATTTATTTTTGTAAAAATAAATACAAGGAATTGAAGGAAAGGGTCAGTGACTCTAAGGTTTTGCATTTCCAATTGAAAGAATTAAGCAAACATTTAATAAAGTGTTGAAAATTGGAGGTTCAGCAGATTCTCTTGGTAGATGCACATCAAACATCTAAGTTGGTATTTCATGTGAGGCAGTTGAGAGTTTGGGAAGGGATAATCTATGAGGCAATCATTAATTTTTTTCCAATGAATTTTCTATTACTGCTAATTTGTAGGAATACTTTGGTAGTATGGTAAGAAAATTATTTGATATCAAGAACGAATGAGAGTGGGGCCTGGGCGGCTCCATTGGCTAAGTGTCCAACTTTGGCTCAGGTCATGATGTCATGGTTCGTGGGTTTGAGCTCCACCTTGGGCTCTGTGCTGACAGCACACAGCCTGGAGCCTGCTAAAGATTCTGTGTCTTCCTCTTTCTCTGTCCCTCCCCTCCTTGTGCTCACTCTCTCTCTCTCTCTCTCAAAAATAAATAAACATTTGAAAGAAAGAGAGAAAGAAAGAAAGAAAGAAAGAAAGAAAGACAGAAAAAGAAGACTAAATTACAACCAGGGAGTGGGCAGATAGAAGGTAAGACCAAAAGAGAGGAGATCAAGTTTTTAAGAGGCTAGAGTGTTGAAAAGTTATCTTACACAGTATTGAATACCTCAAAGATTATAATATAGTTAATCTTGAGGGTATTTTGATGCTATGCTCTTCAAGCCCTATGAATTTTAGAGAAAAGGCAAAAAGAATTATCTGGAGAAACAAAGAGGGTATCTACCCCAATGTCGGGACCAATAGCAAGGGAACCCACATAGCTGAAGGAGAGCTTGTCCAGGGAAACCAAGGTTTCAGCTAAACAAGAAGTTCAAAAAATTCAGAGAGGAGGTTGAGGATACAGGAGGTGACAGACTGGTGTCAGAGTATGAGATCCAGAGAGCACATTGGGAAAATCTGGAGAACGGGAAAGAGGTGAGAGTTGGAGAAAGATGAGCACATGCACAGGTCTAGAGGTGACTACTTGATAATCTTGATGAGAACTGTCCTGACAGGATCTTAAGTAGATTGGGTTGACATTGATGTGCATATGGTGAGAACGGACTTATCTCCTGACACATGGAGGTCTGTGGCTCCCTCTTCACTTATAAACCATGAAATAAAATGTTTTTCTTTTTACTTTATATTATGTATAGTTTGGGATACAGAATATGCATATAAAGAGAATACAAATATTACCTACATATTAAAATCGTATAAGAAGGCAAAATAAAGCCATGAGTCAATATAATTTCAATACCATGTAACCCAATGATCAATACTAACATCTTTTTCTGAGACTACTCCACAGTTTTCCAAGTGGTCAAATAGTATTAGTTCTTGTCTGCTTCCAATCAGTTCTTGTCTGCTTTCATCCTCATTGCAGCTAGAGGAATATTTCTGAAACACACATATGATCATATAGTATTTTCTGCTTAAAAGACCTTCACAGCTTTCCATTTAATTTTAAGACAAAAAATATATATACTTCTTTAAACACAGCTCAAAAATCTCTGCAAGAGTTTATATTTATTCACTTCTCAAACCTCATCATTGTTTTTACTCCAGATCCCCCTAACCACAGAAATTCTGTACTCGTGATTACTTCCGCCTCTAGGTTTGCCTAGATGCAATTAACATCTTCATATCTATACCCAAGTCTAATCATTTCCGAAGACAACACTTCTTTGTCCTCCCTGAGTATATCGATACCTTAATAGGTGCTTGTGTGGTACCAAGTATCTTTAATTCGTGGCACTAGCTACCTTTGTGATGTTACATTTACTTGAATGGCTATCTGATTAATATCAGCCTTCCTCTCTAAACTCTAAACTGTAGGATGACTCTTACAGGTTATGTTTCTATTTTTTTGTCATTATTTAAGCAAGTCTCAGGCATGATTTGGACTTACAGTTATTAAGCTAAATAACTGACTGTCTTTCTTTTTTTTTTTCTTTTCTGTTAAGATCCCTGAAAATAAAGCACACAGTAGAACCCTAGGGGTTAGGCAAAAAAGCAGACAGGACTAGGGTACATTTGCATGATAACTATTGAAGAATAGAAAGGGAACACAGAGAATTCATTAGCAGAGTCAAGGAAGAGAAATACTAGAGGAGGTGATTTTAGGAATAAAATGGTAGGTTTCTGTATTTGACACATGGTCAATGAAGAGAACAGATAACAACTAGGAAGAATCAATTCTGTTGTGAATTCTTCTTTTTTCACGTGAGTAAACAAACTCTAACCGTGCCTTCCTTACATTTCACATTTTCCAATGTGTGCTGCATGTGAGGAAAACAACCTGCTTAGACTGGTCTTAAAGGTGATCTGCTTAGTGACCAGAAAATTCACTTATAGAAGAAACTTTATGTGCCAATGATTTAAACTTGTTCCACTCTAAACAGAGCACTTTCAATGGCCCTGAAGAATGCTGTTCAAAGTGCAGCCGTGGGGGGCATTAGAGCCAAGGCAACAGGTCACACTCTGTTTTCCATTCACAATTCCCTTTGTTGCATCTGCTTCAGAGTTTCTTTTTCTCTTTTTCCTAAAAGTCCCTATACATTCATGTTGGTGTTCTGCTAGTATTTGAAAATATACCAAGAAAATGTAGATCTTTGAGGAAATTTCAAATTATTAGAGGTAAAGTCATAAAAAGAGTGTGTTATCAGGATACCTGGCTGGTTTAGTCGGCTGAGCATCCAACTCGATTTTGGCTCAGGTCATGATCTCACAGTTCATAAGATCCAGCCCTGCACTGTCAGTGAGGAGCCTGCTTGGGATTCTCTCTCCCTCTCTCTCTCTGCTCCTTCTCCCCTCTCTCTTAACATAAGTAAACTTAAAAAATAAGAGACTGTGTTCTCTCTTACAGTTCTCAGATTAAATTCATCCTCTGCATAATCCCTTATTGATTATGAAAACAAGCTTTTATAATCTTGTAACAGAGACAGAGCGGGAGATCAGAAACCCATGTAACATTAATTTGCAGATATTAGTTTGCATGTCTTTGGAAAATCTTTCTTAGAAATACAGAAGTATTCTTGTAAAAGGTGATTAAATTTGGGTACATTTTTGGTTTGATGGATAATTTCTTTTTTTATTTTTCAAGAGATGAGACACACAAAGATGTAACATTGCCATTATCAAGTTTTGTCTGCTATATTGCCTTATGAAAAACATTTTTTCTGTTCTTTGATATATTTATGTGTGTTTATAGTAAACCTTTAAGTCTCTCCTTATTTCTAAATAATGCACACTTTCCTCTATTTGTAAAGGGAATTTTTGATAGATTTGGTTTGGTGTATATCTTTTTTTTTAATATTCAAAGGTAAGAAATGTATATTTAAGGCCAAAACTAAATAGCCTTTTGTAGATTGGACTCATATGGAATTACATGTTTTCAAATTAATGGTAATTAAAATATGGCACTGTTCAAATTGTGGATTCTCGCATGGAGAGTGGTGACACAGAGGCTTTTCTTTCCAGAAAGCAAATTTATTTGTGCTGACAATGCTCAGTTGGGTTTGTACCCGAAGAACTGAGTCCCGAATACCACATGGCATAGTTTTTTATATATTTTTTATTTATTTGTCTCCCCTACATGGTAATACACAAACATGCAGTCTGATTAAGTGGTCGTATGTTACAAGGTCATGAGGGATATTGGCACGTATGTGTGACCAGTATGCATATAGCCAGGTTGCCTTGAGATTTTTTTTTCCCTCTCCATAGGGAGGGGATCCTACCGCAAAACCACCTCACATAAAGCATGAACTAAGAAATAGAAATTCTAGCACTTATGATACATTTTTAGGAGTTTCATTGATTTCAGCTGTCTGCATTTTCATTCACATATTATCCTCCATTTAATACCCAGTCTTTATATATGCCGGTGTCCATTTATATGCATGTCTAACCTGTGGCTAGAAGAGATCAAGCTTTTGGGTTAGAATGTTAACTAAATGAATGTAAAGATTATAGATTATAGATATATATAGCTCATGTGTGTGAGAGAGAGAGGCTAAAAGCAATGTGCAGGATACGCATGGTTAACAGTTGCATATATGTTCATTTGGAATTTTTCAAAAATAATTTGGGAAACGTAAGAAAAATGTTTGTTTCCAGTTACAGCTCATCATCTGCACTACTAATCCTGCAGCACAAACCACTCTAATCTCTCACCTAGATTAGAGTAATAACCTCCTAACTGATATCCCTGCATTTTACCCCCTTCAGAGAACAACCAGAGTCATCATTTTAAACAGACATAGTATTACTGCTCTGTTCAAAAATGCCCAATGGCTTCATAACCTACTGACAATAAAATACGAGGTTCTCAATATGGCCCAAAATATTTTACATAGTCTAGCCCTTGATAATTCCCCTTCCTTGTCTTCTACCATTTATCTCTCACTTGTTATTTCCAGCTACATAGACCCTTGTGGCTATTCTTCAAGAACCACCAGCAGGTTTCTGTTTAAATGCTTTTCTACTAATAGCCCATGACATACTCTCTGCTCTTTTCTTTTTCATTTTTGCTCAAATTTCCACCTCCTTACAGCCTTCTTTAACAATCCATTTGATTAACAAACCATAGGCATACCTCCAAGATACTGTGGATTTGGTTACAGATCACTGCAATAAGATGACTATCACAATAAAGCAAGTCAAATGAATTTTTGGGATTCCCAGTGCATATGAAGATACGTTTATACTATCCTGTAGTCTTTTGAATGTGCAACAGCATTATGTCTAAGAAAATAATGTGCATACCTTAATTTAAAAAAATCCTTTCTTGCTAAAAATGCTAATCATCATTTGAGCTTTCAGCAAGTTGTAATCTTTTTGTAGGTGGAAGGTCTTGCCTTGATATTGATGGCTGCTGACTGATGAGGGTGCTGGTAGCTAAGGTGGGGTGGCTATGGCAATTTCTTAAGCTAAGACAACAGTGAAGTTTGCTGCATCGATTGACTCTTCCTTTAACAAACAATTCTGTGTAGCAAGTGATGCTGTTTGATAGCATTATACCACAGTAGAACTTCTTTCAAAATTGGAGTCAATCCTGCCAAATCCTGCAGTGGCTTTATCAACTAAGCTTATGTGATATACTAAATGCTTTCTTGTTGTTTCAACAGTCTTCATATCATCTTCGTCAGGAGTAGATTCCATCTCATGAAACCACTTTCTAAAAAATAAAGAAAACCAAAAAGCAAAAAGCAAAAACAAACAAACAAACAAACACTCTTTGCTCATCCATAAAAAGCAACTCCTAATCTGTGAAAGTTTTACCATGAGATTTAAGCAATTCAGTCCCCTCCGCTGGTTCTCTTGCTATTTCCACCACCTCTGCAGTTACTTCTTCCACTAAAGTCTTGAACCCCTCAAAGTCAGCCATGAGTTTTGGAATTAACTTCTTCCAAAGGCCTGTTAATGTTATTTTGACATCGTCCCATGAATCACAAATTTTCTTAATGGCATCTAGAATGGTGAGTCCTCTCTGGAAAGATTTTTATTTCCTTTGCCCAGATCCATTTGAGGAACCACCATGGATCACAGCTACAGTTTTACAGAATTTATTTCTTAAATAATAAGATGTGAAAGTAGAAATGACTCCTTGATAAGAATGGATATTGTGTTAGCAAGCATGAATACAACATTAATCTCATTGTATATCTCCATCAGAGCTCATGGGTGACCAAATGCATTGTCAATCACCAGTAATATTTTGAAAGAAATATTTTTTCCTCCTGAGCAGTAGGTCTCAACAGTGGGCTTAAAATATTCAGTAAACTATGTTGTAAACAGACATGTGGTCATCCAGGCTTTGTTCCATTTAGAGTGCAGGCAGAGTAGATTTAGCATAATTCTTAAAAGCCTTAGGATTTTCAGAATGGTACATGAGCAGTAGCTTCCACTTATAGTCACCAGCTGCATTAGCCCCTAACAAGAGTCAGCCTGTCCTTTGGAGCTTTGGAGTCAGATTTCTCCTCTATAGGTATGAAAAGCCCTGGAAGACATCTTCAAACAGAAAGCTATTTTGTCTACGTTGAAAATCTGTTGCTTCTAGTAGCCACCTTTGTTAATGATCTCAGCTAGACCTTCTGGATCACATGTTGCAGCTCCTCCATCAGCACCTGCTGCTTCACTTTGCACTTGTCTGTTAGGGACACGGCTTCTTTCCTTAAATCTCATGAATCAACCTCTCCCGCCTTCCAACTTTTCTTCTGCAGTTTCTTTACTTCTCTTGGCCTTCACAGACTTGAAGAGAGTTAGGGTCTTGCTCTGGATTAGACTTTGTTTTAATGGAATATAGTGGTTGGTTTGATCTTCTATCCACACCAAACTTTCTCCATATCAGCAATAGGCTGTTTTGCTTTCTTATCATTTGTGTGTTTACTGAAGTAGCATTTTTAATATCCTTCAAGAACTTTTCCTTTGTATGGTGAACTCAGGTAACTGGAGCAAGAGGTCTAGTTTTTAGACTGTCTTGAGTTTCAGCATGCTTTCCACACTAGGCTTAATCATTTCTAGCTCTTGATTTCAGGTGAGAGCCATGAGACTCTTCCTTTCATTTAAACACTTAGAAGCCACTGTTGGGTTATTAATTGACCTAATTTTAATATTGCTGTGTCTCAGGTAATAGGCGGGCTTCAGATGGGGGAACAATTGGTCAGTGGAGCAATCAGAAAACACAGAGGCTGGCTGTCTCAATATGTGGGGCATGAGACTCTTGAGCTCAGGGTTGTGGGTTTGAGCCCCACGCTGGGTGTAGAGATTACTTAAAAATAATAAAAATCTTAAAAAAAGATACACAATATTTATAAATTATGTTCTCTGTCTTATACGGGTGTGGTTCATGATGTCCCAAAAATAATTTTAGGAGTAACACCAAAAAGATCACTGATCACAGCTCACCATAACAAATATAAAAATAATGAAAAAGTTTGAAATATTGTGAGAATTACCAAAATGTAACACAGAGACACAAAGTGAGCAAATGCTGTTGGAAAAATGGTGCCTATAGACTCCTTCTATGTGGGGTTGCCATAAACTTTCAATTTGTATAAAAAAAAAAAACCCAAAACACAATATCTGCAAAGTGCAACGAAGCAAAGTGCAATAAAATGAGGTATGTCTGTATTTATTAACTCTTATTAACACTTATTACACTGTTTAATTTGCTTTATAACCCTTCACAGTTATCATCTGGCAACGTATTATATATTGTATATTTCCTACCTTTATAACTTGATTTCCATGGTGAGCAGAACAACTTATTTGTTTTGTTCATAGCTGTTAATAGTAGAAGTGTTTGACACTTGTTAGTGCTTCAAAAATAATTTCTGAATAGATGAATAGGTCCTTATGCTGAAGAAACACATTGAAGATCACATGTTCAGACACCCCATACCTCTAGATTTCTCTTAATCCAATATTAATATAATATTTTATACATCAAAAGATGTGGAAAATAAAATAATTCATTGACAAAACACTAGAGGGATGTTTTTTTAACCTAGACCAGGGGTTGGTTTCTGGATTGTATTAGCACCACCTAGAAACTAAGAATTATTTTCTTTTAATGTTTTAATGGTTAAAACACTTCAAAAGGGAGATAATATGTTTTGGCAAATTAAAACTATATGAAACTCTACTTTTAGTAGAAACATACATAAAGTTTTTTGAAACAGACACGTTCATTTGTTTATACACTGTCTTTGTCAACATCAGAGTTAAGGAGTTGTAGCCAAAACTAAATGGCTCACAAAGCCTAAAATGTGTATTACTTGGCACTTTAGAGAAAAAAAAATGTTTACTAACTCTTGGTTTGGAGACATTCAGATAATTCATACCTAGCCTAAGTAAAGTCAATTTTTATATCATCTCTTCATCTTGGATATTCATCTTCTTTGCCATACTGTTGGAAGCACAAATTTGGATTCCAGTTTAAGTATCAGATAACCAGTAGGAGTTGTCATTTTTAGGAGTATTGCTAATTTTCATCATTGTGATCGCAGTCCATGATTATAATAGGTTGATTGAAATGAGATATCATATAGCTAATAGAAACAATTCAAAGATACAAAATATCTCCCAAACATCTGTCATTTAACTACCATCATATCAATAATCTATACACTGAGGATTAAAAAAAAAAAAGCAAACATGCAACAATACCAAAAGATTGCTGCTATTTTTCTTTCCTTTACTAGGGAAATAATTGTGGCCAGCTTTAATAATTCATTCCACAGGAACAAGTGTTGGAGAGTGATTCAGAAAGTAACTTTGAGATTGAGAATTACAGATCCACTTTTTTCAAAAGTATATGTTCCACCTTCTATTTTAGTATTTATGTCCTATGACACTGTTATGGTATTTGCAATGAACCATGTTTAAATTTGGTATACTGCCTGTGATCCACGACCTGTTACTTAGACATTGTGACAAATGCATTGTTTAGCAGAGCCTACACTGTTCTATTTACTTTGAGAATACCTTAGTCCCTTTAACATAATTTCACAACATTTATTATGAGCCCTCGGTGTTGTATGTAAGCCAATTTGACAACAAGTTATATTAAAAAATATTTATTACAATGTTGTACATCTTTCCCTGAGACTATTACCTTTTTCTAAAAATACATGGATTGTTAAAATTCTACACTTATAGGTGCTTCCATTTTAATTTCTCCTATTGCCTCCATGAGAACTCTGACAAAGATTTTGTAGGTGGGGGTGTAGGGTGAGGAATAAGCTCTATTGAGCTTATTCACAAGAGTAGAAATAATGTCTGCACAGAACCAAATGTTTGTTACTATAACTTCTGCATCATAATTAAAATACAAACTTAAAAAAATAATTCTGAATCAGTGGCTTCTTCGAAGCCATAATAACACTTAAAAATGGTTAAGACTGAAATGCAAAACTTTTATTGGTTGGAAAGCTAATGAAACTTGTTCAAATAGAATTACAAAAGGGAAAACTTATGTTTTCCACAGAGATACAATCCCTGGGAATCACCAACACTGGGCAGTTGTGAGGTTATTTACAGTCCGGAGATAATATGGAATCCAGATATCCTAAAGACCATCTTCTGTTATCTTGTTTTCCCTATGTTGTGCTGAATGGCAACAACTGTAGCTTTGATGACAGAGTCTAATCTTCCTCTCCACAGAGAGCAAGATGCAACTGACAAGGAGTGATGCTCTTTTCCTTTAAGTCTTTTGATGAGGTACCTGCCTCTGTGGTGAGGTACTTCAAGATGGCTGCACGGTACACAGCGGCAGTCATGCCCACATGTCAATGGCTAGTCGTCCTAGATTTCAGGTGCCATGAACATAATATGGCCAACCAAGAACTGTAAGCTGGTCTCTGTGAGCAGGAAACCAGCTTGGCCTTGGCCTTTCCAGGGTCATTCTCAGGCTTATTATCAGCCCTTTCAAATTCTGCTGAAGCTCCAATCAGCAAGACAGAGAGAGGGCTAGGATTCAAACTGCCAGATATTTTGATCAGTATTTTTATATTAATTTCCTTAATAAGGAAAATGCAATTGTAAAGCTTATGGTTTATAAAAAGCTATACAGTTTTAAGTGAAGAAAAAAGACTAGAACTTGGGTGGTTTTGTCTCCTAACATGGAGAACTAACCATAACTCCAGGATTTCAACACAGGTCTTTGACTTCTGGTTCCAGTGCTAACATGTAAAGCACTTGCAACTCATCACTCGTCCTCATACAAGAAAAATCTGAACAAATTGAAAATGACTCTTCTTTTATTTTAAACATTTATTCATTTTCTAGAGACAGAGTGCAAGTGAGGGAGGGGCAGAGAGAATGGGAGACACAGAATCTGAAGCCGGTTCCAGGTTCTGAGCTGTCAGTACACAGCCCGACGTGGGGCTTGAACCCATGAACTGTGAGATCATGACCTGAACTAAATTGGACACTTAACCAACTGAGCTATCCAGGCACCCCTGAAAATGACTCCTTGAACCCATCAGAAAATCAAGGTTGAAGGAAAAACTGACACCTTGAAATATGGAGAGACAAGCAAATCCAGAAAATTACAGTCAAGCTCTGCTTACCTGGAGCAGAGGCCAGTAATCAGTAAGATTAATTAAGTCAGTAAGAAAAATTAAATGATAATTTGATAAATGGCTGGAGTCTGAGCATGAGCTAGCTTGTGAATGTGAATCTCTAAGAGCCACAGTCTTAGGAGGCCCCACATTTTGTGGGTTTCACTTCTAGGAACCCCACCAGGTTCTCATAGTGAAGCCATCAGCACAGAGCCTGGAGACTGCTTCGGATTCTGTGTCTTCTTCTCTCTCTGTCCCTCCCCTGCTCATGCTCTGTCTCTCTAACTCTCTCAAGAATAAATAACAAAAATTAAATAAACATTTAAAAGAAAGAGTGAGATTTACTCATAAGACTATAGAACGTCCCCCTTCTTCCTAACTTTACCAAAAGAGCTCCCGTATAATAAAGGTAGATTACAGCTGAAAGAATGGCACGGTGTAGCATCTATCTGAGGAAGCACTTCTTATGGAAGCCCAAAGTCAAATGTAGAGAAAAAACAAGGACATTAGAGGAATTTGAAGCCTCTGTTGCAGCCATAGAGTTTATTTGCTACAACAAACACAGACTAACTCCTAGCCATATTGATATAAAACCTCACACTATTATCTCATTTCCTGTTACCTGATACATCATAGCTGGGTCTGAACAAAAAATTAAAAGGCAAAGAAAAAACGCAAACGAAGAATGAGACAAAGCAAGGATCAGTACCATATTCAAATACAACACAGCTCTTGAAATTTTCAGACAGAAATTTAAAATATCTTTGATTAATAGGGGCGCCTAGGTGGCTCAGTTGGTTAAGCGTCTGACTTCGGTTCAGGTCATGATCTCACGGTTCGTGGGTTCAAGCCCCATGTCAGGCTCTGTGCTGACAGCTCAGAGCTGGAGCCTGCTTCAGATTCTGTGTCTCCCTCTCTCTCTCTCTGCCTCTCCCCTGCTTGTGCTCTGTCTCTCTCTCTCAAAAATAAATAAACATTGAAAAAAATTAAAAAAAAATAAAATATCTGTGATTAATATATTAAAAGAACCAAAGCAAAAAAGTAGATACTATACAGGAACTGACAGATAATCAAAGTAGAAAAATGAAAACTCTCTACAAATCATAAGGAAATGTTAGAAACAAAAAACACTGTTATAGAAATGAAGAATTCCTTTTATGGGCTCATCAGTAGACTGGACACTCCAAAGAAAGAATCAGGGAGCTTGAGAATAGCTCAACAGAAAATCCCTGTAACTAAAATGCAGAGAATTCTATAACTATGGAATAAGGGAAGAAATAACATTGGGAGACAACTATCACCTTCTGGTGCTTAGGTGCTCAAACTGCTTAAACTTGGTAAAGTGAATTGATACAAAAAGTAATAACTACAATACCTAATTAGACTACAAAAAGGATTGTGAAATTAATGACTTACACATCTGTGCAACTGCCCTTTAAAAATGTCCTGTACTTTTCTTCAATGACACCATAAAGACTTGAGCATATATTCTGTATGTCCTGTGCCATTATTTGCTCTTTCCCTTTTTAGATACCTCCTAATATTTTATTTTATTATATATAAATAATATATAATTTATTAATATATTATATATTATATAAATATATATTTTATGTAAAATATAAAATTATACATATATATAAAATATATTTCATATATTATATAATATATTAAAAATTAAAATATTTCATGCTCTGGGTGCCCGGGTGGCTCAGTCGGCTCTGGTCCTGATCTCACAGTGTGGGTTTGAGTCCTGCATCCAGCTCTGTGCTGACAGTTCAGAGCCTGGATCCTGTTTTGGATTCTGTGTCTCCCTCTCTCTCTCTGCCCCTCTCCTGCTCGTGCTCTGTCTCTCTCCCTCCCTCTCTCTCTCTCTCTCTCTCTGAAAAATAAACAGTAAAAAAAAATTTCATGCTCTAACAGTCAATGTTTTCTTTTAAATTGAGTCCTCCAATAAAACAGCATAGTACAAATTAAACATACATACACATATGCATAATACCATGAATGAGGCGTAGTTTTATTCATGAGAATAGAATTAACATATTATGAATCAGGGTTCCATGAGGAGACAGAAACTACACAATAATCTGAACAGAGAAAGTTTATTATATATAATTATTAACAAAAATTTAGAGTAATGGGAAATTAATAATAGTTAAAGAAAACTATAAAAATACATTAGTGGCATATATAGGGAATAGCCACTATGTCTGGGGTTGAGATAGAGTTCCCATATAAAGACTCCCCCTTCACCAACCAGGGTTGGAATTCAGAAGCTATTGGAGGGGGCATAGCCATGGCTTACTGGATGGTGGCAAATTTACTCAGTCACCTCACCAGGACGTAATGAAAAACTGAGTTTCGGGGTTGTCAGAAACTGTTTCAAATTAGAACTCCCTGTAAAGTCACCTAAGGGGAAGCTGGGACAGGTCATTCACAGGGAGGGGTTTCACTTGTGGCAGTTCACTGCAAAACGGCTAGAAAAACCACCACTGGCCCCTGGGTATAGTTGATTGCCAAGTGCAACAGAAACTGGCACATTTCCATGCACAATTCTATGTACATTTGAACTTCCACACAATATTAAACTACTATATTTTTCCAACTAACAAGACTTGGTTATTCTTTATGAAAGTAAAGAAGTTCTCTCCCCAACATAATGAGACACATGGTCCCAACCTCATTGATATATTAATGATTGATATATTATATGCATATAAAATATCATTGATATATTAATATAATTAATTGATATATTAATTATTCTTCAAGTTCTATCATGGTATCACTGAATACTATTACATAAAGAAGAGTGTAAAGTTGCTCTCCAAGTTGTATCTAATACCAAAATTTATTTTGTGAATAGTAAAAGATCATTTTCATTTTTTTTATTATCTAAAATAAAAAAGGAAGGAGAGTGAACAAGAAAATGGGCAGGAAACACATGCAATTACAGAGAGGGAGGGAGAGAGAGAGAGAGAGAGAGAAGGAAAGAAAGAAAGAAAGAAAGAAAGCAAGCCAGGAAGGAAGGAAGGAAGGAAGGAAGGAAGGAAGGAAGGAAGGAAGAAAGAAGGAAGGAAGAAAGAAGGAAGGAAGAAAGAAAAGAAGGAAGAAAGAAAGGAAGAAAAAAGAGAAAGGGGGGAGAGATGAAGGAAGGAAGGAAGGAAGAGGGAAAAATGCATAGTTAACTATGGCCTTCGTTTTTGCATACAATCTGAAAGCTATAATAGGTATCTGTGAGTTCCTTCTTCTAATATCCATTTCATATTTCCCCTATCCTCATCCAGAACTTCAGCTGGTCAGTGTTCTTCACCTTGTGGGGTGACCCAACCCTTTATTCTTGAAGGCCTGAGTCCTCTTGCTATTTTTTTTTTTTTGGTTTTAAAGTTTTGTGCTAAGCTTTAGTGTTGGTCACAGAAATACCAGGAGGTGCCCCCAGAGAATCATGTGGAATCCAAACAGAGCATTCCTTGACTCCAATGGGCAGTAGCAACACCATCTTCCCTTGGTAATTAGAATCAATGACTCCAGTGTAACTCCTTTATGCCTAACGGTTTAGTGGCATAAGGAGCTGAAATATCCAGGTGACTACTTCTTTTTCCAAAGCAGTGAAACCATTATAGTGTCCCTGGTTAAAATACTAAGTCTTCATGACTAAGTTCCTAAACCAGAAGAACTCAAGATTACCTGAGCAGAAAATAAAATTTCTCCAAGTGCATTATTGTGTATAAAAGTGAGAGAAGCCATTCACATTGCCACACCTTGATTCCCAGCCCAGTATTCTTGCTTTCGAGTGACAGATTCATATGACGGTGTGTTTTATATACTGCACCAAGTAAGACCAAACTACATCCACGTAGGGTGTTTTCTCCCAAATGATGACCTAAATGAGATTTTAGTAAGCCATTCTACCTTTCAATTAGCCCAAACATTTATGGGTGATGTGCAGTGTAGCAATAAAAATTAGTATTATGGGTCTATGGGTGTATTTCCTTTTCTATGAAATTAATTCATTGATCATAAACAATTCTGTGCAGAATAACCTAACTGTGAATAAACATTCTATGAGTCCATAGATGGTGATGGCAGTCCACAGATGGTGATCCTCGGCAAAGAAGGCAAATCTACACCCAGAATATGCATGTCTGTTTCAGTGAGGACAAATCTCTGTTCCTTAACTAATTGAAGAGGTGCAATGTAAGTAACCTGCCACAAGGTGGCTGTATGTTCTGCCTAGATAAGAAAGCCATATTGGCTTAGTGTTGGTCTGTACTTGGACAGATCACATACTCAGGAGGAGTGTTAGCCAGGGCAGTATTGATAAGTGAATATAAGTGAAATTGATAAGTGAAATTCCAAGATGTTGGGTCTATGCGTAGCTGCCATCCCTACCCATATGACCACTGTCTTCATTTTGTCTACTTGAATAGCCTATAGCCTATTCTTCAGTGTATGCCCCTTGGTAGGCATTCACGTGGACAGAAATATCCTCACTGTACTTTTTTCTGTACTACTGTCTGTATTTTTTCCGACAATTCCATCCATAGGACTTTTCCTCAGACTTTTTTGTCACCTAATCTTCCAACACTCTTCCAGTTCCTGATAAAACAGCAAAACCATGAGCTTTTGTAGAGGAAGCAGTAAAGATCTTTACTTCTAGCCAATTCCAATCTAGATATAGTGGACAACTGTTCAGAGTTATGCCTACTCGAATGATTTGCCTTACCAGTGTCACTCATGGGCACTCAGGGTTAGAGTGCTTAATACCAGCATATTACAGAGATGCATCTGTAAACTAGAGTTTTGTTTTGTTTTCTTTCTCAATTAACCAGTCACAAGGAATGCCTCAGGGGCCCATAGCAGTATGGAATTTTAAGAAGAGGTAATGGGAGAGGAATCAGTGTCAAAAGAGTCTGAGTCAATGTTCATGCAACATATTTGTTCCTTTCAGATCTGCCTCAGTTTGGTTTCTTATATAACATTTACATTTAATAATAGATTGCAGGAGAGTTCAAGCTGCATGGTCACCTGATATCTCACATTTATGTTATCTACCAAGGCCCAGCAGCAGGCAAAAAATTCAAAATAATAATAGTTATCTGCAAAAGAAGGCATAGGTTTGTTAATAATGCTAAAGATCTGTGTTGTGACCCTCCATTTTATGTTTGCCAGAGGCTCCATATGGGATTCCTATTTGCCATGGCAATTAAATAACATTATATGTGCCAAATTATTGTGAGTCCCAATAGGTAGAGCTACTATCACTGCAGCCTCTACTGCTGCATTTTTCTCTTTTTCTTGTCCCTTTATTAAACTGGAAGCTTTACAAGGGACTCAAATCCAAAATGGCTTATTGTACCTCTTTTTTTTTTTTTTATAGTAATGTGTGAAAGGTGTGAGAACTTGTCTTTCACCTGTAAGGCATATATTAACATGTCCCAGGTAACTGAATCCCTAGAAATTTCACTGATGTGAAGAGCTCATAACTTTTTGTGTGGTTTATCCACCACCTTCTAATTAGATGCCTCCATTCCAAATTCAGGATCACATTTCTAAGCAACCAATGCTTAACTTTGACATGAAAATTTGACAAGACTAAATTTGAATGTTGTTTTAAAATAGTGGCATGCATGTTTAAATTTTGTGGGTTTTTTTTTTTTTGACAATGTTAGACCTATGGCAAAAGAAACGAGACTGTTTTTGAGTTGTCACAAAAATTCTCGATTTCTCAGACAATAACCTGATAGTTAATGGACCTGGTCTTTTAATTCTATTTCTGTAATTACTCTAGTACATTTGAGAGAATTCATCCCATACTACACACCTTATGTTCATATTACCACCATAAAAGTCAAGTGCAAGCATTATGTTGGGCTTCCAAAGTGTACAGTTAATCCCTGGACAATGTGAGGGTTAGGAGTGCCAACACTTAATGCCATCAAAAATGTGTATATAACTTAGGCTCCCCCAGAACTTCACTATTAATAACCTACTGCTGACTAGAAGCTTTATCAATAACATAAACAGTCAATTAATGCATATTTTGTAGTTATATGTATTATATTCTATATTATTACAGTAAAGTAAGCTAGACAAAAGAAAATGCTATTATTAAAATCATAAGAGAAAATGTATTTAACAGTACTGTATGCATATTTATTTAAAAAAAACCCACATACAAGTGGACCTGTGCAGTTCGAAATCTTGTACAAGAGCCAACTGTTCTTGAATTGATATTTCATTACAATTAATCACAGGTGATAAAAAGTGATGCTACTGCATGTCACAATTACTAGCATTCCATTTTCCACTGGCATGAAGCTCAGGATTGCACTAAGAATTCAAACAAAACAACTTCCTAATTTTCTAAGTCTATATTCTGGCATTATTTCTAGGACCAGTTCTGTATCAGTTAGGGTTCAGTTAGGAGAGAGATGCAATTTTGAACACAAAAAGTTTAAATAATAGTTGACAGGAAATGGAAGTAATGATGAATTGGCTAATGAAAGTTAAAGAAAACTTTTAAGAATATAGCAATAGGAGATGTAGGGAGTAGCCACTGCCCATGAGGCTGAGACAGAAAGGCCTCCAAAATAGATCCTTCACTCCAAAAAAGTTAGGATCCAGATCTCACTGAAGGGGACACATCCCTGGCTCTTTGGATGATGCATAAATTATTGAAGGGTTGCTGGGAAAGCCTACTGGAAATCTTCCATTTAGGTTAGCAGGAGGGGATTTGTCTTAAACTCACTGTAAATTAACAAAACAAAAACTGGTTCTTTGAAAAGATCAATTAAATTGATAAACCTCTAGTCAGGCTAACTAAGATAAAAGAAAAGGGACACAAATTACTAACATAAATAAAAGAGGAGACATCACTAAAGATCTCTGGCATTAAAAAGTAAATGAATACTGTGAACGACTTTATGCCCATACACTTGACAACCTAGATGAAATGGTCCAATTCCTGGAAAGGTACAATCTGTTAAAACTCACACAAGAAGAGGGGCGCCTGGGTGGCTCTGTCGGTTGAGCGTCTGACTTTAGCTCAGGTCACGATCTCACGTGCCGTGAGTTTGAGCCCCGTGTCGGGCTCTGGGCTGATGGCTCAGAGCCTGGAGCCTGCTTCCAGTTCTGTGTCTCCCTCTCTCTCTGCCCCTCCCCCGTTCATGCTCTGTCTCTCTCTGTCTCAAAATAAATAAACGTTAAAAAAACAAACCTCACACAAGAAGAAATAGAGAATCTGGACAGGCCTATATCTATTAGGAAACTGAGTCAATAATTAGTAACCTTCCAAAACAGAAAACTCTTGGCCCCAACAGGTTCACTGCTAAATTCTGCCAAGCATTTTAGTTACAAATTATGCCACTTCTCTACAATCTCTTTCAGAGCATGTAAGCATAAGGAATGCTTCCTAACTTATTATCTGTGGCCAGCATTACCATAATATCAAAACCAGACAGACATTACAAGGAAACTGTGGACCAATATCCCTCATGAATATAGACACAAATATCATCAAAAAATAAAAGGAAACTGATTCCAGCAATGCATAAAAGGAATTATACCATGACCAAGTGGGATGTAACCCAGTTACGTAGACCAGTTCAATACAAAAAAATCAACTAATGTAATCACAGACATCAATATACTAAAAAAAGAAAAATCGTATGATCATATCAATAGTTATAGAAAGAGCATTTGACAAAATCCAAAACCCATTCATGACAAAAACTCTCAGTAAACTAGGAATATAGAGGAACTTCCTCAAGATGATAAAGAATATCTTCAAACAAACAAACAAACAAACCTGTAGCTGAAATCATACTTGATGATCAGAAATTTGAAGCTTTCCCTGTAGGGTACAAGGAAAGGATGACACTCGTCACCATTTCTTTTTCAACATAGTAGTGGAAGTTCTAGCTAACACAATATGAGAAAAAATAAAATAAAAGTTATACAGATAAGGAAAAAAGAAATAAAACCGTTGGGGCACCTGCATGGTTCAGTCGGTTAATGCCCAACTCTTGATTTTGACTCAGGTCATTATCTCACAGTTTGTGGGATTGAGCCCCACATCGGGCTCTGTGCTGACAGTGAAGAGCCTGCTTGGGATTCTCTCTCTTTCTCCTCTCTCTCTACCTCTTTCTCTCTTTCAAAATAAATAAATAAACTTTATTTTTTTAATTAAAAAAATAAAACTGTCTTTGTTCACAGATGACATGGTCATCTATGTAGAAAACCCAAAAGAATTAACAAAAAACCTCATGGAACTAATAAGTAATTATTGCAAGGTTACAAAATATAAGGTCAATATACAAAAGTGAGTTGCTTTATTACATACCAGCAATAAACAGTTGGTATTTGAAATTAAAAACACAATACCACATACATTAGCACCCAAAATATGAATACTTAGGTATAAATCTAACAAAATGCATATAAGATCTATATGAGGAAAACTACAAAACTTTGCCTAATGAAATTAAAGAAAAATAAAAAGAAAAGAAAAAAATAATAAAGAAAATAATAAAGAAAAAAATTACATAAAAATAAAAACAAAAATAATTCAGTGTTCATGAATAGGAAGACACAATATTTTCAAGATGTCAGTTCTTCCCAACTTGATCTAAAGATTAAATGCAATCCCAATCTAAATCCCAGCAAATTATTTCATGTATATTTACAAACTGATTCTAAAGTTTATATGAAGAAGCAAAAACACCCAGAATAGCCAAAATAGTATGGAAAGAGGAGAACAAAGTTGGAGGAGTGACACTACCCAACTTCAGCTCTTGTTATAATGCTACAGAATTCAAGACAATATGGTGTTGGGGGAAAAAAGACAACTGGATGAATGGAATGGAATAGAGAGCCCAGAAATAGGCCCACATCAGTACAGTCAACTGATCTTTGATAAAGGACCAAACACAATACAATAAAGATAGTCTTTTTAAATAAATGTTCTGGAACAACTAGACATTCCCATGCCAAAAAAAAAAAAAAATACATAGATTTTACACACTTCACAAAAATTAAGTTAAAAAATATTATAGACCTAAGTGTAAAATGAAAAACTATAAAACTCCTAGAAGATAACATAGAATAAAATTTAGATCTTAGGTATAATGACTTTTTAGACACAACATCAAAGGCATGTTTCAAGAACTAATTGATAAGCTGGACTTTACTACATTAAAAACTTCTATATAATGGACAATGTAAAGAGAATGAGAATATTGTCACAGACTAGGAGAGAACATTTGTAAAAGACACATCTAATAAAGTACTGCTGGGGCGTCTGGGTGGCTCAGTCAGTTAAGCATCTGATTTGGTCGGCTCAGGTCATGATTTCATGGTTCGCGGGTTCGAACCCCGCATCAGGCTATGTGCTGACAGCCCAGAGCCTGGAGCCTCCTTCAGATTCTGTGTCTCCCTCTCTCTCTTCCCCTGCCCTGCTTGTGATCTATCTCCAAAATAAATACACATTTAAAAAATAAAATAAAATAAAGTACTGTTATCCAAAATACACCAAGAACACAAAAAAACTCAACAAGACAACAAATCATCCGATTAAGATGTAGAATAAAGAGCTTAACAGACACCTCACCAAAGAAGATATACAGATAGCAAATAGCATATGAAAAGATGCGCCCCCCCCACTAAAAAAAAGATGCTCCACATCCCATATCATCAAGGAAATGCAAATTAAAACAAGAGATACTACTATACACATATTACAATGACTAAATCCCAGAACACTGACAAGACCAATACTGGTGAGGGTATGGAGCCACAAGAACATTTATACATTGCTTGTGGAAATGTAAAATGGTACAGGCACTTTGGAAGACAATTTGGAAATTTTTTACAAAACTAAACAAACTCTTACTTACCATGTGTTCCTTGGTATTTACCCAAAAGACTTGGAAACATGTCTATTCAAAAACCTGCACATGGATATTTATAGCCACTCTATTCATAATTGCCAAAATTTGGAAGCAACAACGCGTCCTTCCTTCAATAGTTGAATGTATAAGTAAATAAACCATGGTATATCCAGAATGGAACATTATTCATCACTAAAAAGAGCTATAAAGACATGAAAAGACACAGAGGAAACTTAATAAATGCATATTGCTAAGTGAAAGAAGCCAATCTCAAAAGGCTACATATTGTGCGATTCCAAGTATATGACATTCTAGAAAAGGCAAAATTATGGAGATATTAGAAGATAAATGTTTGCCTTGGAGTGGAGGGGAGGAGCAGTGAAAATATTCTGTATGATACAATGATAGATACATGCCATTATACATTTGTCCTAACCCACAGAATTTACAACAGTGTGAATGAATCCTAATGTAAGGTATGGACTTCGGGTGATTATGATGTATCAGTGTAGGTTCATCAACGATAACAAGTGTGCCAATCTGGTGGAAGATGTTAATGGCAGAGGTTATGCATGTATAGAGGCAAAAGTATATGGAAAGATCTTTGTCCTTCCTCTCAACTTTGTTGTGAACTCCTCTAAAAATCAAACAAACAAACAAAAACCTCACTGTAAACTCACCTGTAGGGCCATGAGTTAGTCCATGGGAAAGTGCCTTACCTACGGCATTCCACTGGAAAGATATCAAGGGAAATATCAGAGGGATTTGCTGGCTGATGGGTGCCTCTTCATATTGCTGTATGAAGGAACCAGAGAGCAAAGACAGATTGTAGCTGAATGCTGGAGAAAATGTACTATGCTCATGTTGGGTGCTGGAGAAAGCTGCACCTTTCAAGAAACTCATAGAGAAGAAAACTACACGTTGTCTTTAGCCAAATGCTAGAGATGGAGAGAAATGTGCGAACTCTGGAGCCAAGGAAGCACACTGTAGAAATCCAGCAAGTGAGACAAAGCTACCAGGAAGAGAAAGCCCCTTTTTCCTCCTGTGTCTCTCCCACCCTCTACTAACATGCTTACCACAGTGCGAGGTGGCAAAGGAGAAAGATTTGCATGACATCTCCACTATCAAGGAACAGTTCAAAAGTGGTGGTTTGGGGTAAAAGAGGTAATAAATTTATAACACACAAACCTTATTATAGCATTAGTACAAGTGTTAAATGAATTATTGCATGTTAAAATCTAAGGACCCCAAATAGATGTAACTGAGTTTCTAAACATTCTTTAATGGATAGGGCACTGACTTTGGTGTTACTAATTGTATGGACTTCAGCAAGTTATTCTCTAAGCTTCAGTTCCTAAACCTTAAAATGGAGGGGAGCATTGTGTTTAAATGGTAAAGAGCTATAAAAATAAGTTGTCACTTCTTAATCATTATTATTGGAAAAATACTCCATACAGGAACATCATGATGGTTCTTGAGGAATCTTTGATGTCTGAAATAAATTAGATATGTTTCCTTCACTCCAATTTTAGTTTTAAAAACATTCTCCAGATACAAAGTAACTAGGGACTCTCTGGAGATACTTCATTGGTTTAAAATATGTACTGTTTTCCTATCAAACTGTTTCTAGGATAAGTATGAAATCAATTACAGGGGTGCCTGGGTGGCTTAATCAGTTAAGCAACTGAGTCTTAATTTCAGCTCAGGTTATGATTGCATGGTTCCTAGGATCAAGCCCTGTGTCAGGTTCCATGATGACAGCTCAGAGCCTGCTTAGGATTTTTTTCTCTCCCTCTCTCTTCCCCTTCCCTTTTCGCGCTCAAGTTCTCTCTCAAAATAAATAAATAACCATTTATTTATTTTAAAAAATTTAAAAAAATCAATTACAAATTACAATTTTGTTTCCTCACAAACATACACACACAGGCACACATTTCTCTCTGTGTGTGTGTACCTATGTGTGTGCAAGAAACACACACGTTATAAAATTATTTCATGTATTGCATTTTAGAATAAGTTCCCAGAAAAAAAGTCATGTGATAATTGTGAGAACAACTATTTTTTACTTGACTAAAGTTTTAATGTGATTTCCTTAAAAATGTGATTTCCTTTAATGTGATTTCCTCACTATTAAAAAAGATGTTCTCTATTGGTTTGAGACAGTTTTAGATCATTTATGGAAACTACATTAATTTCCAAAAATTTCAATTGCAAACACTGCATTATTTCAAATGACCTATTAATCTTTAAAAAATATTCATATGATACTCACCTTGGCCTATTGACTAGATTAATCACTTCATTTGAAATTTTTGTTTCCTTTGTCTCCAAGCTCGGTTGGTCTCTGTATTTATTTATGTTTTAACTCTGATATTTATTTAATGAGAATTATACATCAAAATATGGATGGTACTTAACATTTATCTTTGGTGATAGTTTTCATATCTCCTTATTTCTTCTGAGTTTTTCTCTTATTTAAAATATCTCTTGTATCTCCTGTTATAGATCTATCTTATTTCTACACGATAGACTACAATTTTCATGATGTATTAGAAATATTTTGTTATTTTAATAATTTAGTCTTTCAATTTATTTTAAAATGCTATTATTTCCCTTCTGTATCCAAAATCCATCCTTCTTTCCTTTCTTCCTTTCTCCCTTCTTTTTTTTTCTTTCTATTCTTGCCCTCTGTTCTCTCTCTTCCCACTTTCTCTTTGTCTCTCTCTCTCTCTCTCTTTTCTTTTCTTTCTTTGCTACTTTTCCCCGGATTTGCTGGGGATGAGAATTTGTATTTTTCTGACTTAATAACTTATCTTCATTGTTTTCTTATTTAATGAGTCATTTAATGGTAAGTGATTTCTTCCAAATTAAGCTTTATTCCCCTTAATTAGTAAGACTCCCATTTTATTATTTTCTATGAAAACTATTGCAACATGCATTATTTATTTCCTTTTTAGGAAGATATTTTAGATAGATATTTTAAGTTTTACACTGGTTATAAATTTATTGTGCATTTTATTTCACAATCTGCTGCTCTCAGGAAACCATTCCAGGTTTCATGATTGCCTAATAGCACCTTTCTGTAATACGTCAAATAGTCTTGAAATAAAATTCTCCTTCATTTGTAATTATGCACAAAATATTTCTAAAATAACTTTCATGAATGAAAGAAGGGTGTAAATCTTATCCACTATTGGATCACATTGATTTAAAGAGTGCTAAGCGCATAATGGCCCTAAAAATTTTTATTTACTCAATTCTGAATAAGTTATAAAGGACTAATATTAACCTGTAAACATTAATTTAAACTTAATTATTATAGATTTGAGAATACCCTGATTATTATTTTTTTATTTTCATGACCTGTCCTAAGGTGATTGCAAAGTATTAAAATCTCCCTACACAATTAAGCAATCTGCACTATTTTATGAAAATATTATGATTTATTAGATTATATTAAAATGTAAATGATTTATTAAATATTAAACATTTTATGTATTATTAAAATAATATTTGAATTAAAATAGATCTTAAAATTAAATATTAAATGGCATATTAAATGTTAAATATTAATATTTTAAAATGAAATGATTAAAATAAAATGATTTAAAAGCCTACGCATGGTTAATGCAGAAAACATCACCAATTTATATTTTATCAAAATGTAGAAGTAGAATCCTCATATCTATTTGTTCTCATGATCCAAGTGTAAATACTCTTAATATTTGAGTTTGTATTTTATTATGTATGCTTCCAATAATAAAGAAATTACATTTTCTTTCACCAAGATCTATTTTTCATGTTAAAAATTATAAGGAAAAACTCTACAGGTAGATGTCTAATTTACTTGAACTTTAATATACCTAAAAATAGTTTGGTGACCTGTGCTCTTATTGTTTCCTAAAAATGCCTTAGATCGCACAACTCAGAATAGAGAATTCTTTAGAACTGAAGAAATATACACATCACATGTATTTCTGTGTACAGATGACTATAGTAAAATGTATGTGAAACTGTGGTTTTTAATATTTTGTATACAACTGTATCATTTAATGGTAATGTCATTAATATCTTTTGTAATTATTTTATTTTTTTTTTAATATGAAATTTATTGTCAACTTGGTTTCCATACAACACCCAGTGCTCATTCCAACAGGTGCCCTCCTCAATACCCATCACCCACCCCTCCCACCCACCATCAACCCTCAGTTTGTTCATTTATATCTTCTAATAGTAATACTTTAGGATTTATCTTATTATTTAAAAACTTTTTTTAATGTTTATTTATTTTTGAGAGACAGAGAGAAATAGCATGAGCAGGAGAGGGCAGAGAGAGAGAGGGAGACCCAGAATATAAAGCAGGCTCCAGGCTCTGAGCTGTCAGCACAGAGCCCAATGTGGGGCTCGAACTCATGAGCCGTGAGATCATGACCTGAGCCGAAGTCGGACGCTCAACTGACTGAGCCACCCAGGAGCCCCAAATTATTTTTAAAGCAATATAATAGTACACATTACAAGTGTACACCATAGCTTATTTAATTATTCCTCTGTTGATAGGGTATTCAATTGTCGCTTATATTCTATATTATAAATATTTCTTTAACAAATAACACATAACAAGAATGCTATTGCATACATTTCTATAAGTAGAAGTGCTAGGTTTAATGGCATTAAAATTTTAAAATATCAATAGGTACTTCCACCAGCCTACACAACAACTTTATGTGAATTTAGAAAACACACTAATTCCTCTAGGTAGATGCAGCCCATCCCAGGACAGGAGACTTGGCAAAAAGAATTGCTGCCTCCTTTTCTCTCCTTGGTATGACAACTTCAATCAAATCAACAACTTGCACACTTTTATATGGTAGCCCTACATACTGCACTTCCCAAATTGTGTCATATACTTGTCTACTAACACTGTATATCTTGTTATTTTTTTTAATGTTTTTTAATGTTTATTCATTTTTTGAGAGAGAGATGACAGAGAGCAAGTGAGGGAGGGGCAGAGAGAGAGGGAGACACAAAATCCGAAGCAGGTTCCAGGCTCTGAGCTGTCAGCACAGAGCCCAACGCGAGGCACAAACCCACAAACCGTGAGTTCATGACCCAATCATGACCTGGATATTTATATCCATTATATAAATATATATGTATGTGTGTGTGTATGTGTGTGTGTGTGTATGTGTATATGTATATATGTATATACATGTATATATATATATATATGCATATATGTATATACATGTATCCATTACCCTATTGTTATTACATCCTTTTAAACTAAAGTTATTGGCAATTAATTCAATATTTCTTCAGTAATACTGCTTTGAAATATTAAGGTGAATGAGCTTACCTGTAGGTAAAATAGTAATCATTAAAGTGTTTAATTTAAATATATTTAATATTTAACTAGCCATGATCATGAAAACACATTACCAAGAATGCTATGTATTGCTAATTGTAGTAATGGAAAGCTTAATTATTCTCATAAAAATAATTGATAAGCATGTTATATGTGGTTTTGCTATATAAAATAATAAGAAACAGGATTTTCTCAAATTCATTGGCATTGGAATGGAAAATACCTGTAACAGCACCAAAAAGCACTAAAATGCATTATTTATTTTCATAAATGGTGATGGATGTTTAATTTAGCCCGATTAGGAAAATGACACTATAAAACTGGTTCCTGCACAATTTGTCATGATCTGGAATTCCATTTCCTGAGGGTATTGACATTAAAGGACAAAGTACAAGTACAGGCTATAAAGCCATTCATGAACTGGCCTCACTTCTCCCTCAACCAGATAATCATTCACCTTGTCCATTCTATGCTCTAGTGATATAAATCTAAGTGCAATTCCTTGATATACCACAGGAACTAACACAACTGAACTGATGTCTTGTTTTATTTTAAAGAGCTACTCATTTTGAGAATACTTAATAGGTCAAACAAGGTTCATTCCTATTTCTCCAAAGTATTTATAAGGTACATTTGACATCGTGTTGCCAAGTATTTCTATTCAGTCACCACAACCTGCTCTACTAAATCAAAATATGGCCTCAAATGCTTTCTTTTTTAAAGTTTATTTTGAGAGAAAGAAAGAGAGCAAGGGAGGGAGGGGCAAAGAGACAGGGAGAGAGAGAATCTCAAGCAGGCTCCATGCTGTGGGTGCAGAGCCCAATGCAGGGCTCAGTCCCACAAATTGTGAGATCATGACCAGAGCCAAAATCAAGTTAGATACATAACTGACTGAACCACCCAGGCGTCCAGCAGAATGGTTTTGTTTTTTTTTAATATAACAAATTAATTGATTTGTCTATTTATGTAACCAAATATGTATTAAAAATGTAATAGGGGAGCCTGGGTGGCTCAGTCAGTTAGGAATCTGACTCTTGATTTCACCTCAGGTCATGCTCTCGCTGTTGGTGGGATACAGCCCCACACTGGGCTCTGAGCTGACAGTGCTGAGCCTGCTTAGGAGTCTCTCTCCCTCTTTTTGCCCCTCCCATGGTCACATGCACCCTCTCTCACTCTCTCTCTCTCTCTCTCTCTCTCTCAAAATAAATAGACAAGCTTAAAAAAACTAAAAAAAGAAGAAAGAATAATTACAAGAGGAAAGTATGAATAGCTGAGAAATAAGGGAATCCAGTGCACAAAAGGAGGGTATATTCTTACATATGGCCGGCCACTGGCTCTTTATCCTTTGAAAAATATGGGAAGTAAAGTCTGGGACAGTTGATAGTTTTATTGGTAGGAGTGGCAGGTATTTTCTCTTGATAGCTTTTTATTTATTTATTTATTTATTTATTTATTTATTTATTTATTTACTTGAAAGTGAGAAATAAGGAGAGCATGAGGTCTGAGGAGACAGGAGGTATAAAAAAAGTCACTGAGATTGGGAGAGTAACTAGCTGGGTAAAAGCATAGTTATGCTAAACAATATCAAGGGCTAACTTGATGTTGGTGTTCGTCAATTTAAATTGATACTGGACAATATAGTTTTATATTTATATACATATATTTATTCAGATGAAGATATGAAATAGAGAGTTAGGATTTTCTCATTCATGTATAATAGAAAGATAAAAGTGCATAAAAGGAGTTAATAAAGAGATAACTGTTCCAATATAAACCAGCTAAAGAGTGGATTGAGGTCATCGGGGAAATAAGGATCAATGAGAAGTAGGTAAAATCAGTGGGTTAAATATATGGGTGTATTTAAATCTTTTGGAGTTATAGAACTAGAGTAAGTGAGGTGGAAAAGATAGGTATTAGAAGCAACTTCTACCAAGATATCAGAATCACCAAAAAACAAAACAATATTAATGTTAAAGAATTTTACAAGAACAAAAAGTTTGTTGTTTTTTTTTTACAGTTTAATAACCCTATGTTAGTAACTAAAGTGCTGAAGAAATGAGGAATGAAGTGGTAGTTTGTAAAGGACTGCAAAAAGCAATGGGTGACATTGTAATTATGAAATTCAAATGAAGAGTACAGTGGAAAATAATTATAAGGAAGTGACAATGAGGGCCAAGGTGAAAATACAATCCATCTCTAGAAACAATGTTAGCCTGGGGAGTAGTAACATAAACAGAACAAAACAAAACCTACTAATCAGGAGGGTTGAAGAGGAATCAGCCATGACTACGAGAGATAGGTTGTTATAACTTTAAGCAAGAAGGTGAATGAAACAGAGCAACAACATTACTGACAGAAGAGATTTGGTGATAGAGATTGTGAGCTTCAAATTGGAAAGTTTTAAATTGGGAAAGGGGTGTGAGACTAAGTCCATGTAAAGCCCAAAGGAGATCGGTATCTTTGTGATAATCTTGGGTTTTCTGTATATCTTGGGGTTATTGAAATAATTTTGATGTTTTCTTAGGCAATTTGAACGTGTGTAAAAGAGCGTCTGTAAGTGTTGTCCAAGGAAGTGAGGGTAAGGTTTCCAGGAGCATATGAGTTATGTGGATCTCTGATTCAGGAAAACCATTAGTAATGCTAAGCCAATAGATGTGCTTTGGTACTGGAAGGATTTTGTAGGATAGATTAGATATTTTTGTTTTTAACTTGAGATGATACATATTTTCCATGAATAATATTCAAGCTTACTCTGGTTTTTAGCTTTTAGATCCTAGGAACTATCTAATACTTTTATTTCTGCTCCCTTTTATTTATAAGGAAATCTAAATCTAAAGTACCTTTAGGAACATGGTTATGATTGATTGAATATAAAAGAAAACTAATATAGATGTTCTATTATATATAGTTTGGGATAAAATTAAAATACTCTAATGAGCAGTTCCTTATAGAAGATACTCTACCAACCAAGGGTCCCATACAAGCAAATACTGTCACTTTTCCAAAGCGCCTCGACCAAAACTAAAACTTGAACTGATTACACATGAATGTTCGACTTGTTGTAGAAATATTTTTTTTCTACTGTTAATGAATAAATGAGCTCAAAATAATCATTTATTTTATAACTTAATTTCCTCCTGAGACTTCTGAGTAATCTGAACTTTCAAATAAAAGTTAATTGCTAAGTATTTTAGAATCATCAATCTATTTATAAATAGCAATCCTAATACTCCTCAGTTCTTCAGAGATCAGCCTTCTGACCACATCAGGCCTATGGAAAAATGCCAAACTGAAATGTTATTAAAAAAACAAAACCTAAATATTCAGCTGTTAATTAATCTATTTGAGAAATGTTGAAAATATTTTTTCACACAATATGATTTATCAGTTTAGCAGCTGGAAGAAAGGAGCAATCACTTTGATGGACAATATTTAAAATATTAAGGTCACTCCACATAAAATCTGAGAGGAGTAAACTGAAACAAGTTGATAGGGAAGAAACAAATGGCATGTATGAGTTATGAGCACAATGGGATGCCAATTATTCAAAGAATGGTGATTGAATAGTCTCACTGTATGTAAAAACTAGGAAAATAAAATCTTGGTTAATTTGTCTCCTGAGATTTAAGATTTGTTTCCAGAGTATATGCTTATGATACCATAGCATATATAATTTTTAACTCATATTAATGATGATCAGATTTGGCAAAAAAATACAAGGTGACCAGTAAATTTGAACATCAGACAATAATTTTTAAGTAAAAGCATGTCCCATACATTATTATTATTCATTGTTATCCTAAGTTCAAATTTAACCAGACATCCTCTATTTTATCTGGCAACCCCACTAACACTGCTTATCTAAACAATGTGACCTCAAATTGTTAGAGTAAATAAGTCCACTGTAGTTTTTATAAACTCAGAGATAGGATTAACTTTGGCAGGTAATGATACCTACTATGATGTTACCATGAAAAACGTTAGCTGCATGACAATGGTAATTTATATTATCCTAGTGTCTTTAACTGCACAGAGGGAATAATACCTACTTCATAGATTTGTTGAATAGATTTTCAGATATATATGTAAAGCATTTCCTAATGTCCTTAACAAACAACAGCTATTATTACCATGTATCTCAGGCTTAACAGTATATTCTCTGGCATAATCAATACTTTGATGTTTAAGATGATGAAGTATAGAGCATTGGTGACATAAGGAACCTTAGAAATAATCATCTCAACTTCACCATTTTACTAGAAATATTAAACTGAGATTTAGAATAAAAAGTTTCATTGAAAAAACATATGCCATATTTAGGTATTTAGACTTAGTTCCTCGATAAATTCATTAAGTTATGGTAAAAATCTACAGAAGACATACACTATTTCTCAAGAAAATGAACAAGGGATAGGCTGTTTCAAAACTACCTCACAAGGAAATGGATGCTGAATTTATCAAGAGTGAGTTATCAAATTGCTTAATTTATCAAGAGTGAGTTAGAGTTAGTAGGTCTAGGTAAATTAAGGATTGTTGGCAATATCTAAGAGTATTTTCAATGCATTCTGCAATTTGGCAAATTGTTGAAAATTATGTGGAGAGAGAGAGAGATGTCATCTCCCTTCTTAATAATGAAAAATATTAGCTCTGACTTTACCTTATATTGCTTGTGGACATGCATTTAATTTAGTTGAACTGAACTGAAACCATTCCAGAATATAAAGTAACCAAGAAATGTTTCCATAAGGAGAAAAATGCTAGAAGTTAAGGGGAAAACTAGGCATACCGTATCTTTTAATAAACATTATAATTAAGAATCCTGAAAAATGAATGTATTCTATTCCTTATTATTATTATTTAAAATGCCCATGGTTCTTGCGATGGTTAATTCTGTGTGGACCCGGCTGGGCCACAGTGACCATACATCTAGTCAAACATGATTCTGGATGTTTCTGTGAAGGCATTTTTTGGATGAGACTAGCATTTACTTTCAGTAAAGCAGATAACCCTCTGTAATGTGGATGGGCTGCTTCTATCAGCGGAAGACTTTAACAGAACAAAGACTGACTTCCCCTCAGCAAGGAGGAATTCTGCCAGCAGATGGCCTTTGGACTCCAACTGCAACTCTTCCCTGCATCTACAGATGCTGGTCTACCCTGCAGATTTTTGATTTATCAAGCCTCTGTAATCACATAAGCCAATTTCTTAAAAGAAATTCCTTTCTGTCTGTCTGTCTCTCTCTCTGTCTCCCAATCTCTATATCCATCATCTCTGTTTCGCGCGCACACACGCACACACACACACATATATAAAGATGAAATAGAGGTATATCTTCTGATGGTTCTATTTCTCTGAAAAACCCTGACTAATATACATTACTTATATTTTTCATTGATTTTTAACATATAGGAAGGGAGGCAAATGAAAGTCAGGCACACAAAGGATAATTAAAAGCAAAGATCTTACCCTAGCCCATGTACATTAATGTACAGTATGAAAATTAGAATTTAAAATCACCCAGGTAGACACACCTCATTTGGGTTCATATTTATAAAAGCTTCCTATTGATTTAAAGGTGTTGCATCATGCAATAAGCACTATTATTTTTCTTATTTCAGAAGATTAAAAAATATTAAACCTCATAAGAAGAGATAAGTGTAACAGAGTGAGCCTTATTTCTAGTATGTTAGAAATGAGGAAGGATCTATGCACAAATTTCTTTGTGAAGCAGGCACAGGAAGCTGTTAAATTTGCCTAACTTACATACTAAGGACGATTAAACAAATATTCTTTTGTTCCCCCCCTTCAGGCCTCTCACCTATTCAACACCGTACACACTTGGAGCCTAAGATGTTAACGGTAGATGAATTTCAGTTATCCTGGCTTTTAGTTTCATTCAACCCTTTCTAATTGGAGCCCCGGGCTTGATCTCTTACAAACCACATCCTGTACAACACTGCTCTGATAGATAAATAAGTTGAAAAAATGAAAACGAGAAAGGAAGACTGGGTTTCAGGAGATGGGCTGAGAGACTACGACATCCAGTAGCCTCTAGCTCCAAACTGTGATGAAGGCTGTGAAGGGGTGATAACGCACGGTGTTCTTTGTAGCAGATAGATTTAGACAGGTCCTCGAAGGCCAGAAGGTAGATTTAAAATTAAATGGCAAACAGTTACTACCAGTATGAAAATAGTGCTCACTGTAGCCCTGCGCACAGAGTGTGGATAACACATGTACCTTCAATCTGGTGCTCTGGAAAGTATTGGACTGGGAGGGAAATTCCATGTAAGCAGGTAGGCAAGCGCTGGGAACAAATAGCTCTGAAACTCTGGGAAGGAACAGCAAGGCAAAGCAGCAGGCAGAAGGTATTCTCAGGAAATCTAGGTCAGCCCAGAGGTAGAATTTAGAATCAGAGGCCCTCTGGAAACAGGTTATGATATCATTGTTTATAGCATATAGATGACAGCTGCACAAATATAGCCTGGTTTGCGCTCAAATTATTTTAAGGATTTGGACATTTCTTTTTAAATCTCTCTAGAGAGTTATTTTACTATAAGAAATTTTGTACTTCTGTGAAGTTCAGAGTATTTGCTGGCCTCCCTCCTGGTGGTAGGTGTTAGGGATGTCTAATGTTAGCACACCAGGCTATAATAAAAAATGCACGAGAACACTGACTGCCAGAGCACTAATCTGAAATGTATCTGTACCCTGTTTGTACACATGAGTTAATTTAGAGAAAATATTAACTACATGCTATTCATTAGTCATTAGCTTATTACTAGTCAGTGAGGAAGGTAACAATAATGATATTGTTTTTTTTCACTTTTATTTCTCTAGGAATCAACGGAAAATACAGAGTTTAAGGGAGCAGGCTGTTTTCATAATCTTGATGAAAAATAATGAACATTTAAGCAAGTGCACTCGTCAGGCAGTGATGATATTTACTGTCGTTTATGGTCTTTATAAAGCAATTCTTTGAATTTTTTTTCATAGATACTTTTTGAGGAGATGGAATAAAAAAGTCACCACTTGAAAGGTTTGGATCCCAGTTATAGCTTTGTGACCCTTAAATAAATAGACTTTTCCTTCATATATATGTTTAACTCAAACTAATGGCATAATGCCTTCTATAAGCTAAATGCTTGTGACAAATTGCCAATTATCTTTACCACTCATCTTTATTAGTGAATAAACTTTGCCGTTTGTTCTTTATCTTGTATTTCTTCTATTAAGCAAGTCAACGTGGAATGATGGTTCAGAGCAATGACTTTGGATCAAAAATGTCTGGCTTCAAATCTTGACTCCAGAACTTTTTTAGCTATGTAATCCTGAGGAAATTCACTAACATTTCCATGTTTTAGTTTTCTTACTTTTAAACTGAGACAAATAATGGTGCCTAATACATATACTATATGAGGATCAAATAAGTTACATTAAATAATTTATATGCAAACTTAGAATAAAATAAGTGTTAAATAAGTTATATGAACTTAGACAATAGGAATCACTTTATACATATTAGTTATCATTATTACTCCTTTTTTTAAAGTAGGCTCCATGCCCTACATGAGGCTTGAAGCCATGATGCCGAGATTGAGTCACTTGCTCTACTGAGTGAGCCAGCCAGCCAGGAGCCCCTAGTCTTTTTAAATTATTCAGTTTTATGTATTTCATTGGCCCTCCCTTGGTCAGATCTATCATCTGCCATTTAAGTTATCACAAGAGCCTCCTACCTTTTCTCCTCTAATCTTCCCCTGCCTCCAGTTCATACACACTGTTGCCAGCATGACTTTACCAGATGCAAAAGCAGTTATATAATTCCCCTGGTTAAGATTCTTCAATTTTCTCTGTCTTCATCAAGAGAAGGTCAAAAATATTTTTACAACATTTATGTCCCTCTGTGAGATGACAGCTTCCTGTCCCTTTAGCCTCATCTATTTCCACTTGTCATCTTGAACTTTATGTTTTAGCCATATGGAACAATTTGTATCCCCTTAAACACATTCTCATTATCCCTATGACAATGGCTTTGCACATTATACTTAACCTGCCTGTTATACTGATTCTTTAACAGTAAAATTCACTGTATCCTTCAAAACTCAGTTATTCAAAAAATGTTCCTGATTTTCCCCATTTATATTTTATGTGTTCTCTGATCCCATTATTAATGTGTTGACTTCTTCAAAGCATTTTTAGATTGCACTGAAATTGTGTCCTTTTTTCCCAACATTGTTTATGAGCCATCTCACAGATCTTCTGTGTTTTATCTTAGAATTTTCAGAATCTACCATTGCAACACCCTGAGCATAGCAGATCCTTCATAAATGTTTGTTAGGAGTGATGTAATTATCTAAAGTGTGTGCTTTCTTGCACCCCTGATAAAACCTGTGCAGTATGAGACAAATCTGATGGTAAATGTAAATTATCTGGAAGGTAAAAATTATCAATAAGGACTAACAGGATCTAGACCCTAGAGTGGGGCTGGAAAATGATACTTGAAGAAGAAATTAAACATTACCTAAACTCTGCTGTGTGCTAAAAACAGAACAAAAACAAAAAATACAGAAGCAATTCAGAAATACAGCTATAATCCATTAAGAAGTACAATTGCAACTATATACTTTTTAAAAAATTCCTCATATTTGCTTCTTTAAAAAAATTTTTTTAATGTTTTATTTATTTTTGAGTGAGAGTGGAGGAGGGTCAGACAGAGGAGACACCAAATCCGAAGCAGGCTCCAGTCTCTGAGCTGTCAGCACAGAACCCGATGTGGGGTTTGAAACCCACTAACTGTGTGAGATCCTGACCTGAGCTGAAGTGGGTTGCTTAACTGACTGAGCCCCTAACGCACCTCTGTTTTTGCTCCTTTTTTTTTAAATGTTTTTTTTTTTTGAGAGAGAGAGAGAGAGAGAGAGAGAGAGAGCGCACAATTGGGGGAGGGGCAGAGAGAGAGAGAGAGACAGAATCTGAAGCAGGCTCCAGGCTCCGAGCTGTCAGCACAGGGCCTGATGCAGGGCTCTAATCCACTAACCAGGAAATCATGAACCTGAGCCCAAGTTGGGCACTTAACCTACTGAGCCACCCGGGCACCCTTGTATTTGCTTCTTAATTCACCCTTGAAGTAGTTTTTAAGTCCTCCCTTTAGGTTGGATTCACAATTGTGTGCTGCCATTTTAATTTGGTATTATATGTCAAAGATATTCATAATCCTTTAAATAGTTATTGGAAACTAAGATTAAATGCCTTCATAATATATATGATGTTTTTGTAAAACCAATTTACATAAATGTTGGGAAAAAATAATACCACAGACTAAGAAATTAAAAACAAGATTTTGTTCTTTATAAGAACTGAATTGTGAGAAGGAAGGAGAGAAGCACTCATCAGTTGGCAGTACCCCAGTACCATCACATGTTAAAATTATTGACCTTTTTTATTTTATTTTTTTTTAATGTTTATTTTATTTTTGAGACAGAGAGAGACAGAGCATGAATGGGGGAGGGTCAGAGAGAGAGGGAGACACAGAATCTGAAGCAGGCTCCAGGCTCTGAGCTGTCAGCACAGAGCCCGACGTGGGGCTTGAACTCACGGACTGTGAGATCATGACCTGAGCCGAAGTCGGACGCTTAACTGACTGAGCCACCAAGGGGCCCCAAAATTATTGACCTTCTGTATAAACAAATATAATCAATGACTCCCTTTCAGATTAATTTTGAGGTCACCAGGGGATTAAAAGCCTAGTAACCATAGGTAGAAGATATATAACAGCACATATTCAACTAGGAAAGAGAGGGATGGGTTTGTAGTCATAAAGCAATTAAAAGCTACTTAAGTGTGGCGCCCCTATAACATAAGTCACATGAGTTGTGCAGTTAAATACTTCAAATCGGTAACTGGCTTATAGTGTTTAAATAGAGAAACAAATATAAATATCTGCATTAGTTGAGATTTTAACATACACTGAAGTTCTGTTTCACATGGAGACTGCTTTCTTCAGCATAATTACTCTTGTATTGATGGGGCAATTAAGTTATGTAAATTTTTTGCTATTTTAGAAAATATTAAATCAACTTCCCTTTCATCTAGATTTTAGCTGAATTACTGATACTTTTTCATAAATAATTCCTAGTAAAACAATTAATGGGATAACATGAATTGTGTTATGGCTTTTGGTAACCATAGACAAATTACCATTAAAAAGATCTCTTTTTTGGGGTGCCTGGCTGTCTCAGTCGATTAAGCTTTGGACTCTTGATTTCGGCTCAGGTCATGATCTCACCATTCATGAGTCTGAGCCCTATGTTGTGCTCTGCATTGACAGCACGGAACCTGCTTAGGATTTTCATTCTCTCTCTCTCTCTCTCTCTCTCTTTCTCTTTCTCCCTCCCTCTGGCCCTTCCCTGCTCACATGCTCTTTCTCTCTCTCAAAATAAATAAATATTTTTTTAAAAAGATCTCTTTTTTGCTTATAGGTTTTTGTGTTTCACAGTTTATAATATCAGCATATGTATCATCTATCATCATCTAACTTCATCAATGAAATAATTTCACATTTTGTTAGGGAAACATTACTCTATTGCTTAAATTACCCATTTCACTTGAGAAAATATCTTTGTGTTTACAACATGTGTTTTTGGATTTGTTTTCCTTCAAATAGTTTCATTTCTGAGAAGCTTACAGTACTTGCAGCTTTTCTGTTAAAAGTGTATATAAAAGCAAAATTTGCCAGAACATAAAATCTATTATTAAATTGAGTGTATATTTTGTAAAAGTTTCAATTTATACAAATATACATACACATCCATGAGTAGCAGAAAAGTATAAAGGAAAACAAACATATAGATTGCTTCTGGATAGTTTTTATTATTTTCTTCATGCTATTCTGTGTTTTTATTTTTATTTTTTTTAAATTATTTATTTATTTTGAGAGAGAGAGAAAGAGAGAGAGGGAGAGCATGTGTGCACAGAGGAAGGGTGGAAGGAGAGGGAGAGAGAGAATTCTAAGCAGGCTCTGCGCTGTGAGCCTGATATGGGGCTTGATCTCACTAACCATGAGACCATGACCTGAGCTGAAAGAGCTGGATGCTTAACCGAATGAGCCACGCAGGCGCCCCTGCTATTTTTTGTTTTTAATATATGCACAATGAGTGTCGTAGTTTTATAACTAATCAGTAGATAAAAAGTTATTTTTATGAATGCATATTTAATACCAAAAGGTTAATGATTATGTGTAATCAAAGTGTATAGTTTGATGAATTTTAACAAGTACATACACTCATGAGACCATGACCACAATCAGGGTAAAAATATTGTCATCATTCCCAGAAGTTCCCTGTGTGGCCCTTGCAGTGAATCCCTCTTTCCATCGCTGGCTCCTAGATCTGTTATTGTTATATATTATGAGGAATTGGCTCATGTGATTATTGAGGGTGGGAAATCCCATGATCTGTAAACTGGAGATCCAGAAAATCCAGTGGTGTAATTCAGTCTCAGTCTGAAGGACCTGAGAGCCAGGTTAGCTGATGGTGTAAATACCAGCCAAGGGGTGAAAAAGGAAAGAGGTTCCAGCTCAATTAGTGAGGCAGAGAAAAAAGGGGTGAATTCTTCATTCCTCTGCCTTTTGTTCTAGTCAGACTGTCATGGGATTGAATGATGCCCACATTGGGGCAGGCTATTTCTTTACCGAGTCCATCAACTCAAATGTTAATCTCGCCCAGAAGCATCCACTCAAACACACCCAAAATTATGTTTAATCTGGACATCCAAAGCCCAGTCAAGTTGACACATAAAAATGTCTACCACGTTTCCCATTTTCGCTGTTTTTATTTCACTAATTGTTGAACTGTTTTACACTCTCCAACTTATTTTCCTCCCTTAGGAAGAAGTATTTTCAAACCCTAATATTTTCAACCTCCATAAGCTAGAGACTATCTTTGCAAGGTACCTAAGGATGATGTGGACAGAGTGGCAGATTGGAAACTATGGAGTAGTTCAACAGCAGGGACTCCTCACTAAGACTGCTGCTGCTGAGACCAACTTGTCAGCAGCAAAGAACATAATCGAGCCCCAAATATGGTACTTTCTCCTTCAGGGAGACCACCAACACCGGGTATCAAGTCAGTTCATCACAACCCTTTCACTTTAGGCATCAACGACTCATCCTTACTGGAAATATACCTACTGCAGATGGTGACGTGCCTTTCCTGCAGGCAGTGGCTTTGACAGCACCACAATCCTAGGGCTTCACAACATGTTTTGTTTACTGACATGAAATAATGCATAATTTGGAATTGCTTACAGAAGGGCTGGTGCTAGCCTGGGTTGTTATGCTTTCTTCCAGGAAGGTATATAGTATATTTATTGAACCAAAGACCAGCATATGTTGCTGTATCTCCAAATGCCAGAATAGATGGGTCTAGAAAACAGAAAGCTATAACTGACTTCTCCCACCATTAGTTCCACTAACTGTCCTGTGGAATTTGTCCTTCCTATAATGCTGGACAATTGGTGCTAGATCCCAGGAGCAGAACGCTTCCACCAGTGGGTAGAGTAAGGATTACTAAACCTAATACCACTGTGACCAGGGTATTTTGGGATTCTCGTGCCAGTAGACTCTAGACGCCTAAATAAATCACTATACTGGAAGATGTTATTGGTTCTGATAATATTGAGGGGATAGGGCTGTTGCTACATAATGTTATCAAGGCATAATAGATCTAAAAGTCACACAGAAGTCTTTTGATACTTCCATTCCTGGTGATAAAGTGAACAGAGAATTGCAGTAACTATAGTCTGACAAGAAGAAAAGCAAGGGTTCAGACCACTCCATAATTAGGGTTGGTGTTACACTACCAGGCAGGCTGCCTGCCTCACCTGAGGGCTTGACACGGGTAAAGAAAATTTAGAAAGTGTGGTGAAGGACACAGATAACGGACTGTCACCTTGGAACAAGCTAAAGCAGTGGTGAATGTAGTTTGTTTCACTAACCGCCCTGTTACTCCTTTTTAGAGATGATAGGTGTACACCATGATGAAGAGGGAGTGCCAGAGTAGACTTCAAGAAGCAAGAAGGGGAGTGTCCTGTGGAGGAAAGACTTGAGACCTACAGACCAACTAGCCTTCCTATTTGTTCCTGGAGGTCCAAAGTCATGACTTTTTGAAGTGTTAAGACTTTCATGTATCTGGCTCAGTTATTCCGCACTATATTAAGGTCAATGTTATTCTTTGGTGATTTTTTTTCTGATATATTGCCACTTGCTCTTTTGTGAGCCCTCACTAAGAAGAGGTATATGGACACAATAGACACAAACTTCCTAGCAACTTGTTTGCAATCTATTACATCCACATTTTTCTTGCATATTTAACACTTTCTTCAATTCTGATCTAGAAGAACATGCAGAACTTAGCAATAAAAAGCTAGTCCTGATATCTGGGTGTATCTACTACTTTCAGCTCATTAAGACATAAATGAGCCTAAATAATGAGGCTACTCCTTCTGTTAGTGAATCTATTGATCTTCCTATGAAAAATGAAGTTATGTTATGTCAAATTAATAAAGGAAAATTTTAAATTTATTTTTCCTATAATTTTGAATGACCTATACAGTAGTGAAAATTTAGGGCATTACTGTCAATTATCAGAGTTGACATCCTCTCACATAAGGATTTCATGAGGTTTTTAAGGCATAAGATTATATATGCATGAGAAAGTGTGACTGGAAGCCATCAGGAATTATATACAATATCTGAAAAATAATGAGAAATGCATTTATTAGTTCAGAAATCCAGTTTATGAAACTTACTGAATAAAGTGTTTTGACAGGCAGTAGAAATTATAGGTAGAGAATTAATAGCATTTCCAAATTTAGCCAGAACACAATGACTTTCTTTAATGTCTTATTAATATATTCCAGCATTTTGAGACCAATGTATAGGGAAAAGAATATATATTTTATTTGAATTAGTAGGACAGTTTGGCATTAATTTAATGTCAGGAGTATACGCAACTAGCTACAATATGATTTAAGGAAGATTTTCCATTAACCTACTGAACTGAAATTATCAACTTGAAATTTTCTAATGATTAAGTTACTATAGGCTTTTAATAATTGGAAAAAAAGGGGGGAAAGAGCATCAGGAATGAAATCAGTAACTAACTGAAAATTTATAGAACTGTTCACAATAAATGCATACCAGCCATCTCCTTCCCAATTTTTATGCTCCTGTTTTAAGGAGAGAATGTGTCCTTGTATCAATGATTAATCCTTTCCAAGTATCTGAATCACAGAAACTCTTTCCTTCTCAGTAATCTTTCACTATCAAATATTGTCTATTTCTGTTGTATATTCTTACTCCTCTCTACAATATCCAATAAAAGAGCATTAAAATCTTTCTTTGGAAGACACAGCTCATTCTAGTTACTGTCCTATTCTCTCCTTCCCCATCATATCCGTTTTAATGGGTCCTTTCTTCACTACCCCAGCCACTGCAATGTAGAGTTGTTACTATCACTTTGATAACACTGTTCTAACTAACTCAATTCATTTCAGCAAATACATATTATATGTTTACTCTCTGGCAGACATTGTGACTAGGCTGGGGAATGCAACTATAAATAAGACAGCAAAGGCCATTGTTCCTCTAGTAAAGTATAGAGAGTAAGTAAAGAAACACTTCAGTGTTTTAATATATTTTGAAACAATGATAAAATTTTAAAGAAAAGTAATTTGCTGTAGAGTGGTGTTGCCTGCCTAAAACGTTAAGAGAAGTGTTTTGTGTATTTGCTTGTTTTTTAACAGATGATAAGCTGAGGGATCTAAAGCCAATTACATCTGAAAAAGAAACATTCCTGGAAGAGGCACAGCATGACCAAAACCCTAAGGTGACAAGAAGTTTGTGGTATTCTTGAAAATTTTTTTTTTCTTTTGAAAAAAGGCCCACAGGAACAGTCTAGTGAGTAAGAAAAACAGTGCAAGGGAAGGGATTGTAATGGTAGTCTAGATGTTTTAGATCAGGATCTAAATTACAAAGGCCTTAAAATCCATGGTAGAAAGATAGGGTTTTATGAGAATTGTAAAGAAAAGTCCCAGGAAATTTTTAAATAGGTAATAGATACCATGCGATTTTATCTTCTAAGATGATGAATGGAATGAAAGGGTACAGGGGGCAAGGGTGAGAACAGAGCCAGGTGGAATGGTCTAGGTAAGAGGCAATGGTAGCTTGAACTAGAATGGCGGTATGCTAGGTCAGATGAAAGGGAGACGTGCAAATATATTTTGAAGGTAGAAGGGCCAGGATTTGTTAAAGCTCAAGGACTTGGAAGTAGATAAAGTTCCGATCAACAGTACACCCAAATTTCTGACTTTAATAAGTGAGTATATGATGACAAATGGGTGGAAACAACTCAGGTGATATGTGAACATGGGGCTAGGGAGGAAAGAAGCCAAGAATTTTGACAAATGACCTCAAACAAATAAATCAGATGGATATTTGTGAAGTTTCCTTTTTCACTTGACCTCACAGTTACTTGAGCCAGTTTATGATGCCCTCTTACAAACACATTCTTCCTTTAGACTTTCAGAAATACCATACTATTCTTTACTTTTCTTCCTGTCAGACTGCTGATTACTGGTTTTGTTTTCAAAGAAAACTCTTTGTCTAAGAGCTCTATAGTTGAAGTTTCACAACATTCTGTTCCAGAACTTAGTTTATTTCTTATACTCTTTGCTTAAATGATGTAGTCTACATTGCTCTTCTACAGTTTGCATGTGGACAGATCCCATATGCATATCCCTCAGACCTCCATTTTGAACCACAGACTCAAATTTCCAACTCTCTCAATAGCCTTATTTTGATATCTCAGAGCCTTCAGTGTCAATATGTTCAGAACAGATAATAATCTTCCCTTACCTAAAATAAATCATCACACTTCTAGTTGTTTATGTTAGAAACCTAGACATTATCTCTTTTTTTTTTTTAATGTTTATTCATTTTTGAAAGACAGAGAGAGAGATAGAGCACACACAGGGATAGGCGGACAGAGAGGGAGACACAGAATCCAAAGCAGGCTCCAGGCTCTGAGCTGTCAGCACAGAGCCCGATACAGGGCCCAAACTCATAAACCACAAGATCATGACCTGAGCCGGTCAGACGTTCAACTGACTGAGCCACCCAGGCACCCCTAGATGTTATCTTTTATTTCTTTGTCTTCCAAATCATTCTCCTAATCACATCAAACTGATTTATTAAAAAAATGCTCTTTGCTAAATCATATGTCATGAATGGTAACTTCAGTGACAAATAAAAAGAACATGGAACCTGTAGTCATGGGCTTTATCAACTAGTGAAGGATAGTATGTGAAAAAAGTGACAACATAAAAAAGAATATTTTTACAAGTTTTTGAAATTTTATTACAAAGTTATCTAATTTAGAGAGATTCAGCATTTGCATCTCTGAGGAAGTGCTGCTACTTTTCCCATTTTTTTCATCAATCCACGTCTTCCCATATTCATTGGGTAAGTCACCCTCTTCTCTTGGATTTTTCTACACTCTAAATGTTCTTCCTATATCCCTGCTTGTCTCCCTATATTCTAATTTATACTCATAAAACAACATTACAAAAACAATAAAAGCCTCCACCAATATAAAATGTCAAAGTCTGATATTTGATTATATCTTCACTGCCTTCTCAAACTATAGACTATCCCTGTCCAAAATATATGTGCTCAGGCCACTGGACTTTATCTTATTGCAATCATTACAGTTGCAATTCAATCATTATTTATGTAGTTATTGGTTAATGCCAATATGCTCTGATATGTCATAAACACAAATAAGGTAGAAAATGTAATTGTCATTATTTGTATCTCCTGTATTTGGAATACAGACAAGCTATACCAACAAGCTCAATAAAGGGTGATAAAATGAATGGATGTCTCACATTTAGAGTAATCTACAACTGGACCAGCTTCAGTGCAGTGATAAAATATGCACAAATTGATTATAATACATTCAATATATTTATCAAAGTTGATTTATTGCACCATTTAAGTAAGTACATGGGTAATTATAATTTAGTATTATGCAATATATTACTGGAAGATCCCTAATGTGAGACAAAGTGTAAATAAGTTATTCTTTAACTTAGTCTAATTAAATTTTGCAAACATTACTAAAATTTCAAATCAATATGTGATAGTAGTGGTGTTATTTCCACATTACTATTTAAGTATTTCTTTTGATATCGGAGTCATTTATTTGCTCTAATTTTGTGATAATGACCATTGTTCCATAGTCAAAGAAAGTGGGTTGATGAAATCTGGTAACTATTACTTTTAGGTACCAGAAAACACTAATGTTCATCCTTCAGTTTACATAAGGTTTCATTCTTTCTTTTAGATAATGATTTGAATATATTATAGATTTATTCATTATCCTCACTACATATCTCTTATAATACGTAGTAACATTCTGAAGGCTAGATATGTGTTGACTCTTGATGACGTGAAAGGAATTCTAAAAATTCTCATAAAATGCAAATGCAAAAAGATGCAGTACTCATGAAATAATATAATATAAAGAACTACTTTCTTTGTCTAAATTACTGTGCTTCTAAAATCCTATCATAATTAAGTCTGATATCTTATTAGGTTTTATGTCAGAAAATATAAATTTTAACATAAAAAATTGGAGCTATGTAATATAGTAACTCCTAGTGCTATTCCATGGATTAATTGTAGGTTGGTTATATGAAAATCATTTGTGAAATTTTATAAAAAATATATATTAACATGCCCCCACTCCTAGAGATTCTAATTAACAAGGTGAGAAGGGAGCCAACATTTTCCTTTCTTAATTTTATAAAGCTCCCAAAGGGATTCTCAAGGGCACTGAGCTCATCCATGTTTCGGAATCAATAATGCCATTTAGAGGTCACAAACTGGCTGCCAGTGGGCTGAATCTAACTCACAGAAATGATTTCCCTGGCCTATGGAGCATTTGCAACTGTTAGAAATTAACATAAATTTTTCACATTTGCAGCTTCTCTTGAAAAAAAGAAAAATCTGACAAAAGAGAATCTACGTTATTGAATAACAGCAGTGTACTAGAGAGGTTGACAACTGCCTCTTTAATGCATTTATTCCTTCATTTGCTTATGCAAACTAATATTTATTTATAGCCTGATATGCATAATATTCCTCTAGTTGCTCAGGAAATTAAAATGAATAAAATAGACAAAAATCCCACAACTATTGGAACTTGAACTCTTACAGGAAAAACAGAAAATCCATATGTGCTCCTTGGTTCAAGAGCACGTATGTCTCAAGGTGAGTGTCCCTATCAGTCAGTCACCAAACATAGGTCTCAAGACACTACAAGCCAAGTGTCTTCTTGTCATTTACTATCACACTTGCATATCTATATTGTTTTTAAGGTAAAGACAATTTCTCTATTCCATTTTTATTTTTATGTTAGAACAAGGAAAGTTTCTATGAGAAACAGAAACAAAAACAAAATGTTCAGTGGCTTAACCCAAAATAATTTGATTTCTCTTTTGTGTTACTGTTCATCATGTGTGTTCTACAAGGCAGTTATTTAGAAACTCGTTCTCTCCTTTCATCCTGTGACTTTTAGATCCCAAGACTTCAAAATTATCTGTGAGTGCTTAGTGAGGGGGAAAGAAAGGATGTACATAGTAATATGCCTTTCATAATTCTGCAACAATGTAATTCTATGACCTGGAAGTGACACACACCATTTCTCCCGACATTCCTTTAGTGGTAAGGTCCATGTCCTACTTAGATGCCAGGGGGACTGGGAACTGAAGTTCCTACCTAGCAGCTCCTTCAATTCTATAGTATGGAATAGAGAATAAGAGCATTTGCTGGACGTATAGCTTGTCTTTGCCAAACTCTCAAAAATTTACAAGATGGAAGATATATACCTAGAGGGCTGCACAGCTCAAGAAAACAAGAGAGAACATTTTCCTTTTATTTTCTTTTGTTCAATATGCAAACTAAGAGAGTCTAGATAGAGAGCTGCAACTTGCCAATGTCATACATCTTGTTATATTCTTGGCACCCATAGGCAATTGAATTTGACATCTGATCTAGTCCAAACCTTGATCTTCAGGAGAAAGAAACGATCATAGAAGGGAATAAGATTTTCCCAAGGCCATAACATGAATTAACAGCAGAGCCAGGAAAAGATGTGCAATAAGTCTACTAACTTTGAGTCCTATTTCTATTACACTTTTATTCCCCTCTAACATTATATAAGTATATAAAATATGTAGAAATCTGTGTACAAGTCTATACATATATTCTCTTTCTACTTATATGTTAACAGGTATTCATTTATTTTTAGCTTCACAATATTTCTCTTTCCTCTGGTGAGGGCACTTTCTTTGTGAAACTTCTATTTCCCATGATTATTTTGGAGCAACGTTTTTTGTACTATTATGGTCACAGGTTACACAAGCCTATTAAATCATAGTACACACTCATAACAAGGAACTTGGTCCATGAACGTGCAAATTATGTAAAACAGACCAGAGATCTTTCTCAGGAATAGAGTGGAATAACAGGAGGAGGATGATGGTATAGAATTTGATATGACCCCTTCCCCTCATTTTCTATAACGTTTGGGAGATAAACAAGTCTCCCCCCTCCAAATACGTCAAGGACTGGTGATAATTGTTTGAAATGTGTTCATCCTCTGAAACCATAACACTGGGAAGTTAGGAAAATGAAATAAACATAATGGATCTCAGAGAGGTCATATGGATGGGTGTAGGGGTGAGGGCATTGTTACATTTTTGTGGTTAATGTGACAACTTTGCATGAGTTTTCTGATGAAGACACCAGCAGAGAGAGGACAGCAAGAACATCCAAAGTATATGATGTTGTTTACCGAAGATGACTTAAACAATAAACCAAGCAAGAGCAGGTAGCTAATCACAATGGATAACAATAGAAGAAAGGGTATTTTCCCTCGGTCTCCCCTCTGCTAAAATACTAGAAAATATGCCAATGGTCTTGAGGTACCCTTCAGGATGCTGAAGCAGAAAGTTTAATCATAAGTCTAATAGGAGTGGTGCTCTGAAGGGTTTTGGTTTTGAGTTTCTCATTTTAATGAGTGAAGGTTTTACTAAGTGATAGACTATTTCTGCACACAGCAGACTTGGTGTGAAACTGACCTATTCACCGTTACACTTCTGCTTTTGTTTTTAGAGCAAGCCTGACTTTCCTCAGATGGTACATCTTATTTTTCCCCACATTTTATGGAAAATATAGCACTTTAACATTTTATTCCCCAGCACTTTCTATTTGTCTGACCAGGTCTTCTGAGACATTCTTAACTGAAAGCTCTTGGGAGTTTAGTGATTTGCCTCACTTGCCAGAATAATGAACTTCTGGGAATGGGAGTAGGGATGCATAACTTGAGGAAGGGGACTGTTCAGTAAGAGCCTATCACTGCTATTTCTAATACCTGGATAGTGTTGTTTAGTCTGGCCTATTCTGCTGACCTTTTACATCACTGATAGGGATTTTCTCTTAAGAGGTACATTGTTTTTACCTCCATTGTAGTTTCTTGTAGGATTATGAATCAATGAGTGGGGTCTGTACATATATGAGACCTAATTTTAGAAAGAGGTTGGCTACTTGTTGACCAAATTCATTTCTCTTTCTCTTGGGCAAAAACTTGATTTTTATTCACCATTGCAGATAGGTATTACTATGTAACGAGGGTTTTGATAGAGGAATGTGGGTGGAAATGCAATAATGCAATATACCATTTAGAGGTCCTGGCTTCAAAAGTCCTCCAACACAATTCTCTCTTTTCTTTAGAGAAAAAAGCAAGAATTTAGGCATCCAGAAGAGAATTCAAGGGACCCAGAAGGTGACACAACCAAAAGACAGACAATCCCAAGTTGCTACACCACTTAATGGAAGGCTACTGGCGAAACATCCACACTGAGATGGAAAGCTAGTGAGAACTTGTTTCTTTCAGTAGTTCTCTACCCTAATCAGAAATAATATATATTTTTTCACCCAGTACTGCTGGGCTGCATAAAAATCAAGATATTTTCTGGGCATTTGATTTTAATGCTTAGGCACAGTCAAGGACACTTAAGACTAGTTTCGAAATTTGTTATGATCTGCATATTGGTTTGCTATGAGTCCACTCAACACCACAAGGGGGCAGAGCTACCTAATCCCGTCAGTCAACCAAACAAAATGCTCATTTATGACCCATTCAAGACATGGGCTTCTCTCTATCTAAACTCTTCTTGTTCCTACCATATGTAGTAGATTGGTATAAGACTTTTCAGATAAATAGGTATATATTTTTACCTGTTTGTCCCAGCTCAGGAACAAAATAGATTCATATAGTAAGTGTATCTTATTACTTAAACATTCCATAGATCTATTTTGTATGTTACAGACATACATATACCATAGTATATATTTATGTACTTATACCAAGAGAATATTATTATGAAAGTACATACACACGAATATACATATATTTTTTTAAGTTTATTGTGAGACAGTGAGAGACCAGTGTGTGTGTGTGTGTGTGTGTGTGTGCGTGGGCGCACACGTGCGTCCAGCACAGGGCTCCATCTCATGAATGGTGAGATTATGACCTGAGTAAAAGTAAAAATCAAAAATCAGATGCTTAACCAACTGAGCCACTCAGGTGTCCCACATATGATATATGTATATGTCAATAACCGTAGGTCCAAAGTACACTGTTATTAAGTTAGTCATATTTTCCCCCAACTTCTGACTACATTGTATTCAAGCCAATTTTAAATTATGTATATTTATACATGTATGAATTACATGCATTAAAGATTTAGAAGGTCTAGGACCCCCCCCCCCCATCATTGATAGGGGTCTTTAAAAATGTTGATTGGAGTTATAGTTTGTATAAAGCTACTACTTAAATGTGTTTGTACCTGCACAAGTCCCTGAGCAAAGTCACCATTAGATGGATGACTAGAATTGCAACCCACCACCTTCAGGTAATAGAAATTTTGACTCATCTAGACCTAGTTTTAAACTAAGAGTTATAGTTGACCAGGTGGTTATGGGGAGGTAAGTGTAAAAGACAGAAGAAGGAGGGACAAAAGAGAAGTAGAAGTAGAAAAAAGAAGAGGAGAAGGAAGTGGGAGGGAGGAGAAAACAGAAATTTTCACACAAAGGGAAAAGAGAATACATGGTTTTTCCCACGGTTTTCCCCAGTGCTTAGATACAGCATGAGTCTAAAGTATAAAGGGAAATAATACATCAAAATATTAATAGATGTTTTCTTTTCCAATTCTTTATCTTTCCCCTTATTAATTAAAACAAGTTTTTGCTTCCACAATAATTTGCATTATTAATGCAGAAATGCAAAGATAGAGGAATACCATCTCAAATTCCATCTTTACCTCGCAAAATAATTTCTTTCTGCTCATTTCAAAGATAGCATTTTGAGTGTCAGAGATTTTGTTTACAAAATAAAAAGTTTTGAGAGTGTAAAGATCAAGGCCCAAAGAAGCTGAACCAGACTGGGGAGATGGATATAGATTCATTAAAGTTTTACGAACACACACACACAACACACATGTACATATACACACACAACACGCACACACACACACACACGCACACACACACACACACACTATTTGGTATTTTTTCTACTGGTTTAGATTCTAGTTTACATTGTTTAGCTTCTTGCTACTTAATCTTTTATGGCAAGTATGATACCCATATGATTTCCAGGAAAGTAATCAATACCTTTGTCTCCCTGTAGCATAATTCTGCTGTTTTATTGAATTCAAATCTAGGACCTGACTAGTTATTTTGAAATTCTTCTGCTTAATAAATTTAAATTAAGAAGAATGTCCATAAATAAATATAGATGTATATACATACATATATATGTATTATATAGGATTTCTTAATCTGTAGTTGGATCCTTTCTGCTATTTAGAATATATTCATTGGTAACAGTATTAGAGATATGTTCTTCTAACATAAAATTGAGAAAAAAATAACTAGATATTATGTAATGTTTTATCTTATGTATTTCTCTTCAAGTGCTTCTGGATAAATTAATGTAACTTACTGAAATTTTCTGTCATCATTCAGCTTACTTGTTTTTTGTTTGTTTGTTTTAGATGCAAAGAACATGCAGACCTTAAGTGAATTACTATCTTTATTTGAGGACATTAAAAATGTTCTTACTAGATCTGAATACTTAAAAGACAAATTTTTCCAACAAATGCTAAAGTTTTGCTTTTGTAAAAAAAGAGAACAAAGTTTAAGAAATAAATGGTATGTAATATGGCTCACAATATCAGCTTACCGACAAAAAAGATTACTACTTTAAAATATTTTATATACAGAAGATAGTGATATCTAATGTATAAAATAATGTAGAGGGATTAACATGCCTGCTCTGGGTCAAAAAGTCATACTGTATCAAATAATTTTAAAAATATATATTACTCTTTTTTCCTGCCATTATTTTAAATGAATGGGATTACTTTGGTCTGTGGATTCAACAGAGTAAACTCAAGACAAAGTTTTGCTCTCTGAGAGTGCATTTCCTTGGTACTTGGCTCTATCCTCTGGCTTCCTGGACCCACTTTATGAGCCGTACTTCTTTTTACATAAGAAACAGTCCATGTTTATAGGTAACTTTCTCAGTGTGCTTCTTCTTTATAAAAGATTAGGGGAGACTAGGGACTCGAGTATTTTTTTTTCATTTTCAACTGTTCTCATCTTTTTTAGTTCATGCTGTGATGCTTCCATGAAGACTTCACATTTTAAAACATTTGAAATATCCAGTGAATCATTTTGGGCTTTACTCTATTAGAAAGCCACACCCATAAATCTCTTAGAGATTCAGGCTCACTTCAGGCTGTGAGTCAGGATGCTGTAGGAAAATGCCCTTAAGTCTTTCTGAGGTGGTAACAAAGAGCCTTACGTCTATGCATTGGACCTCATCTTGAGTCTGATTTCATTTTTATTGACAGCTCCTTGGGTTTGATCTTTAAGATCCTCAGATCCTTTGGGAACCTTTTGTTAGCTGCAGGGAATGAAAAACATTCTTATCCCCCAACCCAGAAAGTTCTGGTTTGAGAAATGTTCTTCCAGATTCTTCCTGAAAACTGAGCAGTTTCTTCTTTAATTCATCCCTCTCTAAACTTACTATATCATATTCAGTAAAGGAAGCCTTTCAAAACTTGTTTGTCTTCTTAGCCAGTTTACTATGTACATTTACTGTTTTTCACATCTATGCAGATGACAGCTGTTGTCACACGTTCTACCTCTACATATCACAAGCTGCATTTTTTCCAGTGTGTAATATAAATTCTTCACTGAACTTCCAGCCTTAACCAATGTCTTTATAACCTATATCCATACCACCTATCTATCCTCCTTCTATGCCCCAATTCCAATATCATGTGTTTTGTTTTGTTTTCAGCAACACCCAACTTCTAGATACCAATTTCTGTTTCAGTTATTTACTACTGCATAACAAACCATTCTAAAACTTAGAGGCTTGAAACAACAAGGATCATTTATTCGCTCATGGTTTCTGTCGGGGAATACAATTCCAAGATGGCTCAGTTGTTGTTTGAAAACTAGATGTTCACTGTTGACTGGACGTTCAGTCTTTGGTCAGAGTCTTGATCTCCTCCACGGGGCTTTTTCATATGGCCAAGTTAGGTTTCTCACAGCATGATAGTGGAATTCCAAGAGGGAGAATCCAGAGTACATGCCAAGAGAACAAGCCCCTCTATCAAAGTGCTTCTCAAGTCTTCACTTACATCAAACTTGTTAATGTCCCTTTGTCCAAAGCAATTCATGTGAACCAACCCAAATTTAAATAAAAGGATATTACACACAGTTATAAAACTGTAAGGTGTAGTTTTTTTTGGGGGGGATGCAAAAATAAGTTTTAGTACCTCCAAATAACCATGTTTATTTTAATTAAAAAAAATTTTTTTTGAGAGAGAGAGGTCGCATGTGGGGGAGAGGGACAGAGGGAGAGAAAGAATCCCAAGCAAGTTCCATGCTCAGTGCAGAGCCCAACTCAGGGATTGATCCCATGACACTGGGATCATAGCCTGAGCTGAAATCAAGAGTCAGACACTCCATCAACTGAGCCACCAGGTGCCCCCTTAGTTTATTTGTAAAAAGTTAATTTCCTCCTTCCTTCCCAACTACCTGCAATGTTTGTTTTCATCTGAATACTTGGCAATTGCCTCAAAATTATACATTTCTCTCCCATCCAATTACCCATTAATACTACTGATTGTATCTCAGAAATGTTTCTGAACTCTGCCTGGTCCTGTGATTTTACGTTTTTCAGTGCAATAATTATTGAAACAACTCTATATCCATATATCTTCCCTTTAGGTAAAAATTCCATATATTTATAAAACTGTTGACTTTTAAATTTGTGCTCACCATTTTCTTTTCTACTTTTTTTAACTGTTAGAGAAGTTTCTCAGTAGGTTCTGATTTTTTTTAATGTGTATTTATTTTGAAAGGTAGGGAAAGGCCGGCGGGGGAGGGGGGAGAGTGGGGAAAGGAAGAGAGAGAGAGAGAGACAGAGAGAGAATCGCAAGAAGGCTTCACCTATCAGAGCAGAGTCTGACATGGGGCTCCATCCCAAGAACCCTGAGATCATGACCTGAACTGAAATCAAGAGTCGGATGCCTAACCAACTGACTGAGCCACCCAGGTGCCCCCTGATTTTTTTTAAACCCTGTTATTAGGCATCAGAAATACTCATTTTAAGAAATGCTTCATGTGATCCACATGAACACTAAAACTTGAGTACTGCTCTTTTAGACCATTTCAGGATTTTTGCCTTTTTTGTATGTTTCTTCTGCCTAGAATGAGCTTAGCCCATTCTGCTTCTGTCAGTTTTTAAGTGCAATGCAAAATACATCATTATAAATGTTTCCTGATTCTTAACAATATTTTTAGCTCATACTTCTGTTACAGCACTTAGTATATTTTTAATGACTAATACATCAACTGTGTAATTTTCACATACATTAAGTAATTAGAATTCATTCATTATGTGAGTTTAAAGTACTTTGGGCTCTCATTAAGTCAAAGAAATCTTACTTGGTGCATATCATGTGTCAGGTATCTGAGGTACGGGAGTGTACAAGATCAAACTCATTCTTACAGGACAATAGGAAAATATGCAAGCAAAAGTTCCCATCATAGTTAAGTACTAATGCTGTGATAGGAACCATATATGGTAATGTTAAGGAGACAGAAATGGGAGGGAGTGTAGTAGTTACCTCATTCAAGATGATCAAAGGAAGCTTCTTGGGAAAGAAAATACTTGAGCTGTGAAAGACTTAAAACGTCCTTGGAAAAGCGAGTACCAGTCATAAAAATCTGAAACCACAACAGTTTCTCAGTAATTTTGAGGAAGACATTTATTTTTTTTATAACACTAAGAGATACATATTTAAAATCTTAGAGTATTGAATATTATTAATGTTATCAAGAATTTGGACTTCTTAGCCTACTAAATTAGTAATATCCTAAATTAGTTGGGATACTAGTTTATTCTAATTATTTTGTTTTTCAGTGAAGGTGCGTTGAGAGGAGAAAGGTTTATGGGAAGTTGATAATAGTAAAGGACTGCCTATCTAATATCCCTTCTCTACTTCTTTACCAAAGGAAATCCTATTTTGTTGGGAGCACGGTTCCTCCACACTTTAAAAAATAATGCCATGTTTTCTATCTCTGTAAAATGAAACTACCATAAACTTAGTGGCTTAAAACAGCACACCTTTTTTATCTTACAAGTCTTGTAGTTCAGGAGTCTGGTCTAGTTTTCAAAGGCTAAACTCAAAGCGTTGGTACAATGCATTTTTTTCTGGAGGCTCTAGGGGAAAATTCATTTCTGTGACTTCTCCAGTTTCTAGATTATCTCCCACATGCCTTGACCACATTCCTCCATCTTCAAAGCCAGCAACTGCAAGTTGAGCCTTTCTCATGTCACATCTCTGTCTCTGACCCAGCTGGGTCAGGTTCTCAATTTTAAGGATTCATGATTGGAATTGTCCAGTTTAATCTCATCTCAAGGTCTTTAACCTTAATCACATCCGCTAAGAATCTTTTGTCAGACAGAGTAAGAAATTCACAGGTTATTGAGAACAGAGACTTCACTGGAGAGCCACTATTGTGCCTTACCACGGGCAGCCTTGAAAGATGGGTCAGACTAGAGGTAAGTTTTTAGTCAATAGAAGAGTTACTATGCGACACTTCTGGGAAAGTTCCTTAAGGTGAAAACAGACTCTTAGGTTCATGGACCCTGATCCTGCACCATTCTGCTGCTTGAAACATGACCAACATAAGCTAAACTTCTGGCAGGTACACTGAGATCAGATATACAAGTGCTGGGGAAGAGAAAGCTAGAAAGACTCACTGTGCAGTCTTTAGGCTGCCTACATCTGAACTTGTTTTATATGAAAGACAAATGATTCTGTTTAAGCTATCATTTTATTAGATTTCTCTTAATAGCTTTGGGACAAATTCTTAACCAATATGCTTCATCAAAGTAAAGCTGACTTGGTCATTATAAAAGGAAAAGATCTATGTTGACTGCAGGATGGTTTCATTTTAATGACTGAATTAGATTATCCATTCAGCAATCTTATTTACTGGTGGTACAGTCTTTAACCAATTCAATTGACAAACTATACAAACCTGGACAAGTTAAGTTATCCAGAGAGACAAGGCAGAGTTGATGTTTTATTAACAGCTTAACTGTAATTAAGCCAACAGTCAGATGTCAATATACATGTCAGTATTATAAGAAAATGAATTTTGCTGCTATAATAGTATGCTAATATATTTAATTAAAATTGTAATTGCTTTTTGAATCAGCAAATTTTAGCTGCCACAAAGAAATATTAATGTTTTAAATTTGTCACATATATGCTGAGTTTTATGTCTAACATTAAAAAACATTATATTCTTATGTGAAATATCCAATAATGTTAGAATACATTGATAATGCCAAAAGAAGTAAAAGATTTTTGACAGCCAAGTTTCAAATAAAAGCTAACAATACCTCTTTTAGGTTATTCAAAATCTGAAATGCCTGTATAATGTTATTTATTCATGATACTCTCTATATTACGACAGTCTCAAGTTTTCCATTTACTGCTTTACTGCGGATTGTCTCATTTAAAAATTAAAAAAAAGCAAAGTTACATAGTTGCTGGTGAAACCAAAATTATTTTCTAATGGTATGACAGGAACTGAGGTTATTTAATCAACAAATCACACAGAATTTGAGTTTATTTTTCACATTTTCAGAGGAATAATTTTCTGCTTATTTTAGATATGATGTCAATTCTTAGTAGTATGTGTTCTGTGAACCATTTTTGATAAGCATAGCACTGTGTCAGTTCCATACCTCGTATTATGTTTTGCTACATTGCACACACAATGAATATCATCTATCCTAAAATGTCTGGTCTAGTAACACTCTAATTTTGTTATACATTAGTAAATAGGTAATTCAGTTTTGTTTGGTTTGTTTATCCATTTTTATCTCTTTTACAACTGAAATTTATAAGTGTTAGACAAAATTTTATATGATACATGCAGTAAGCATATTTTTAAAAATGCATCCAACTTTGTGTTCTTTATTTTGAAAAAAGACAAACATTGAAGGAAAAAATCTATTATTTTCAACAGAAAATATGGTAGGTTGAATGCTGTCCTTACCTAAAGATACGTTCTCACACCTATCTCTGGAATCTATGAATGTTACATTACTTTTTTAAAGTTTAGTAATTTATTTTGAGAGAGAGAAAGCATGAATCAGGGAGGGCAGAGAGAGAGGAGAGAGAGAAAATCCCAAGAAGGATCTGTGCTGTCAGTGCAAAGCCCCACACGGGGCTGGAACTCAAGAAATGTGAGATCACGACCTGAGCCAAAATCAAGAGTTGGATGCTTAACCCCCACTGAGCCACCCAGGTGCCCCAAACGTCACCTTATTTTAAAGAAGGAATAGCAAACATACAGAAAAGGAGAAAGCACAGAGACACTGAGAAGGCAATGTGAAGACAGAGGCAGAAATCGGAGTGATGCAGCCATAAGCTAAGGGATGCCAAGGTTGCCATGGGTCAGCAGCACTAGGTGAGGTGTGGGACAGAGTCTTCCCCTGAGCCTCTGGAGGGAGTACATGCCTGCCAACACCTTGATTTTGGAATTCTGGCCTCCAGAACACAGAGATAATTCATTTCTGTTGTTTTAAACCACCTAGTTTGTGGTGGTTTGTTAAAGCAGCTACAGGAAACCAGCTACCATTTTCAAATAATTTTCATCCTTACCTATTATTGCGCAGTTTGTCATCTTTTAAGTTCTTATTTAAATTCCAGTTAGTTAACATAACAGTGCAATACTAGTTTCAGATATGCAACAGTCATTTACCACTTCCATAAGGTACCTGGGGCTCATCTCAGCAAGTGCCCTCCTTAATCCCATGACTATTTCATCCATCCTGCCACCCACCTCCCCAACCTGGGAACCATCAGTTTGTTCTCCATAGTTGAGTCATTTTTTTTTTCAAATCAATTTGATAAAACTAGTATGTGGTCCTTTTGACTAACTGAAAAGTTATGCATAAAGATTTTCTTAGATTCAGATTAAAGGTAGAAGATTAAATACATATTTTCATTACAGTCCCTCTGAATTTTCACTATAATGACAGAAAAATGTTTTGTTTATTTCTACCAAAAAGGACTAAGATATTGGAGAGAAGATGACGGTAAAACATTTTCAGAACTGAAAAGCACAAGAAAAATACGTCATCACTGACTCAGTAGGCCAGAGAAAGCAGGATCCTAAACCATCAATGGGGACGTTGAGAAACACTGAATCTCATGGAAGAATAAATCATCAAAACAGGACATTGGTAGAAAGTGTGTTTACAAATCTAACAGAATCCCTCACTGCCTGCCAGTCTACAGTGTCCCTCCCCCCACCCAGATCCTCTGTCCTTCCCCACAGAAGAAGATAATTGCCCCTGCCTCAAATACACACATGCACTCTAGCAGAAGACTAGAGATTTATTCTCTGAAGGAGGAAAAACAGAAGTTGTCTTTACTAGAGATACCTCAGCTTTGTAGAACGGGGAGTTACTATGCTAACACAGAAAAGTTGAAGAAAAATGTATTAATTAAATATTGAAACCTCTACTTCGCCATTCTTGGTCTTCAGCAAGTTGATTAATACTCTCTAGGAAGAGGCTAAAAAATTCATCTCTGAAGACCCAGACTAATGAAATAATAAAGATCCAAAAATAGTGATGCCGGTGGTTCCCCATCAGAAGAGCCCAACCATTCCACTCACAGTGAAATGTAGTCAATAAACCAATCCTCTCCATACACAAGGCTTCCATTCATCTTCCACTATTCCCTTCTTCAGTGTGAGAATGTATCTAAAAATAACTAGACACTAAGGAAAGCTTTTAGTGTGAAAAATAAATATCAAAACATCATTAAAAAAATCCGCAACTTGCAGAGTAAATAAAACTAGAGAGCAAAATAGGTATCCTTAGCATCAATATCCTAAGAAAGATAAAAAATGATTTTACAAGTATCAAAAAACAAAGTATCAAAAAACAAAAAAGGAATAAACATAGAATAAGAAAGCAATTTCAGTATTTAAAAGTTTGTCAGCAGAAATGCATACTTAATATCCTTCTATACAATTAAACAATAAATTTGAGAAAAATCTCCCCTAAAGTACAGAAACACACACACACACAGAATGGAAAATGAGAAGAGAAATGCAGAAAAAAGAAAAGGAAAAAAAAAACAACAACAACAGCACACACATACACACAGAAAAATTAGAAATTTAGGCTTAGAATGTAACATTCAAGTACTATAAATCCCCAAAAGAAAGAAAAACAGCAACACCAAAAAATCAGAAAGAAGAAAATCACTAAATAAATAATTCAATGTATCTCACAGAACTAAGAAATATGAATTTCCAGATTGAAAGACAGAGTACCCAGCACAATGATAAAAACAGAGTTATACTAAGGCATATCATCAAGAATTTTAAGAATTTGGGGCATACAGAATGTTAAAATATTGTAATGGAGAAGCACAGGGAATGATCAGGATTCTATATGCTGTTGGATTTTTCAATAGCAATGATGAAAGCTAGAAGACAATGGAACAATAACTTAAAAAATTAGCAAAAGGGATTTCCATATGCAGCCATATCATCAATTCAGTTTAGGGTAGACTACACGTGCTTTCTTTTATGTGAGATCTCAAAAGTTTTATTTGTATGAATCCTTCTCAAAAGCTTGTTTTAGAGATCCTCCACCAAAATTTAGAGGATAAACAAAGAGAGGAAAACATAAGATTCAGAATACAAGAGAAATGTTAAAGAGTTCCTTGAGATGAAGGTTAAGGAAAAGAACTAGAACAACAGCTGTGCAACAGAAAGAAATAACTATCTCTCCAAAATGAGTATGTCAGATGGTACCAAGTGTCTCCAAGAAAATGGCATCGAGAAACTCTTATATTTTAACACACTGAAAGGAGATTTGGATAATTTTATGGAAGAAGTCTTCGTAGCTGAATTTATGATCATTACATAAAAGGCTAAACAAACACAAAATAAGAAAACTATTAATTGCAAGGAAAACAAATTGTTCAAGAAAGGAAAAGATAATTGAATACTATGAGGCTAGGATACAAGTGACATTTATGTAGTCTTAATAATGTAAATAATGAATAATATAACAAAATAAGAAAGTTAACTATTTTCAACCTATAAACTATGGATACTGTGTAAGTGTGTGATAGATTTGGTGATGCAGTGAAATATATCAGATAGATAAATGCTTTTCTTCAACATATCAGATAGATAAGTGCTTTTCTTAAATATACAAAGAGTATATTATGCTAAGTGAAATAAGTCAGTCAGAGGAAGACAAATATCATATGATTTCACCATATGTGGAATTTTAGAAATAAAACAGATGAACATAGGGTAAGGGAAAGAAAAATAAGATAAAAAGAGAGAGGGAGGCAAACCATAAGAGACTCTTAAATACAGAGAACAAACTGAGGGTTGCTGGAGGGGTTATAGGGGGGGATGGGCTAAATGGGTGATGGGCATTAAGAAGGGAACTTGTTGGGATGAGCACTGAGTGTTATATGTAAGTGATGAATTACTAAATTCCACTTCTGAAACCATGATTACATTATATGTTGACAAACTTAGAGTTAAAAAAGTTTAAACTCTTATAACATGGAAGAGACAGGATTAAATAATGGAATATGCATTGTTTTATTTCTATGTGTTCATTTATTCAATTAATATTATTGGCATCCTCCCATGCAGCACTCACTCTGATAGACTGAGATCAGGATGAATAGAACAGGTACAGTTCTTGCCTTTAGGAGTTTATAGTCCAAAAAGAAAGGTTTCCTCTACTATTTACAAGTGTGATAATTGTTAAAAATGAAAAAAAAAGATATATTTAAATGTAAAAATATTTATAAAATTGATGGTTTTAAGAAGCAATCTAAATATGCTATTATTTATATATGTGGAGGTAAAAAACAGAAAAAAAAATCAAGGAAAGAAGTGGAAAGTGATTGGCTTCGAGGCATCAAAAATGGAGTGACGTGGGGACCAGAGGGTTGTTTTTATACCATGTGTGGAGTACATACTCCAGTGTCCCATCCCCTCGAGTAATCTTCCCCTGGATGTGAGCAAGGCCTATGACTTAATTGTAACTAATATAGCTAAGGTGATGACATGACACTTTTATGATAATACTACTTAAGACTAAATCTGTTTTGGCAGGAGATACTCCATCTCCCTTGCTATCTTTGAGAAAATAAGATGTCATGTTGGAAAGACCATGTGGCAAGGAGCTACGGGCACTCTCTGACAACAGATAGCAAGGTCTTACAAGAAAGCACATGAAGTGAAAGTTGCCAAGAGTCATGTGAGATTGTTAGAGGATCATTCCCCCATTCACCCCTGAGATGAGACCAGAATCCCAGCCAATACCTTCATTGCAGCAGGTGAGACTCTTAAGCTGAGGACCCAGAGAAGCTGTGGTCCAACTCTTGATCCACAGAAACTGTAAGATAATAAGAGTGCTTCATTTTAAGCCATCAAGTTTGTGGTAACATTGTGACAGAGACAAAACTTAAGAAACTAGATCTTGATGAATAATTGACTCTGTAATCACCTGCAGGTATAATTTAATTGAGGCTACAAACTAAAATTAAAGAAAACAGCCTCTTAATGAAAATGGATCTATCTATCTATCTATCTATCTATCTATCTGTCTATCTATCATCCATTTATCTAGATATGATCTCAATAGACTCCAGAGCTCCCATAGAGACATTACAGTTTTTATAATGTTTATTTATTTTTGAGAGAGAGGTGGGGGGGAGAGAGAGACAAGGCATGAGCAGACGACGGGCAGAGAGAGAGGGAGACACAAAATCTGAAGCAGGTTCCAGGCACTGAGCTGTCAGCACAAGCCCAACGAGGGGCTTGAACCCATGAACCACAAGATCAAGACCTGAGCTGAAGTCAGATGTTTAACCGACTGAGCCACACAGATGCCCCTCCAATAGTGACATTAGACAGATTCTGCCAGCAAGATTGTTGTCTCAGTGAGCAGATATTTCAGGTGTTTCCTACCTGTCAATCTTCCCAGAATCCTCTTGCTGAAGAAGGTATCTTAAAAAATTATTTAAAGGGCCTGTTTGATAAAATACAGAGAGAACATATCGCCTAGGATTGAAAAAATGGTTGATTACATACAATATAACAAAGAATTCTATGAACTTCCCATTTAGAATAACCAAGAACAATAATGTTTAAAGCATTTTAATCACAATAGCTTTTACAGAGGAAAACAGTATTAATGTCATAGTTTATATAATTCCCATATTTAAACATAAGAAAAGTATTTTCATTTATAACTATAACTTCTATGTTTTGTCTGATATGATTTCTTCCATGTTCTAAGTCATTTAGATTTAATATTTAAAAGATTAATGTTTAGAATTTTAAGTTTAGTAGATTATAAACATTGCAATACATAATTTTAATACCTTTGAATTAGTATTTAAGGTACAGATGATTTTATGGGGCACCTGGGTGACTCAGTAGGCTGAGCATCCCACTCTTGATGTCAGCTCAGGTTGTGATCTCACAATTCATGGGATGGAGCCCCGCATCAGGCTCCATGCTGTCAGCATGGGATTCTCTCTCTCCTTCTCTCTGCCTCTCCCCTGCTTGTGTGTGTACTCTCTCTCTTTCAAAATAAATAAACTTTAAAATATAGATGACTTTAAGTGTGATTCTCTTAATGTTTCATTAATAACACACACACGAGGGAGCATGGGTGGCTCAATTAGTTGAGCATCCTACTTTGACTCAGGTCATGATCTCAAGGTTCGTGAGTTTGAGCTCCACATCAGGCTGTGTGCTGACAGCTCAGAGCCTGAAGCATGCTTCAGATTCTGTGTCTCCCTCTTTCACTGTTTCTCCCTGACTCTCACTCTGTCTCTCTCTCAAAAATAAACATTAAATTTACCAAACTCCACACCCAAAAAACAAATAATCCAGTGAAGAAATGGGTAGAAAACATGAATAGACACTTCTCTAAAGAAGATACCCAGATGGCCAACAGGCACATGAAAAGATGCTCAATGTCACTCCTCATCAGGAAAATACAAATCAAAACCACACTCAGATATCACCTCATGCCAGTCAGAGTGGCCAAAATGAACAAACCAGGAGACTACAGATGCTGGAGAGGATATGGAGAAATGGGAGCCCTCTTGCATTGTTGGTGGGAATGCAAACTGGTGCAGCCGGTCTGGAAAACAGTGTGGAGGTTCCTCAAAAAATTAAAAATAGACCTACCCTATGACCCAGCAATAGCACTGCTAGGAATTTACCCAAGGGATACAGGAGTGCTGATGCATAGGGGCACTTGTACCCCAATGTTTATAGCAGCACTCTCAACAATAGCCAATTATGGAAAAAGCCTAAATGTCCATCAACTGACGAATGGATAAAGAAATTGTGGTTTATATACACAATGGAATACTACTTGGCAATGAGAAAGAACGAAATATGGCCTTTTGTAGCAATGTGGATGGAACTGGAGAGTGTTATACTAAGTGAAATAAGTCACAGAGAAAGACAGATACCATATGTTTTCACTCTTATGTGGATCCTGAGAAACTTGACAGAAGACTATGGAGGAGGGGAAGGGGAAAAAAAAAAGTTAGAGAGGGAGGGAGCCAAACCATAAGAGGCTCTTAAAAACTGAGAATAAACTGAGGGTTGATGCGGGGTGGAAGGGAGGGGGAAAAAATAAACATTAAAACACATACACACACACACACACACACACACACACACACACGTATTAGTTTCACCCAATCCCACACTTTTAACATGATCCCAGTTTAGTCTGGGTCACTATTTGTATCTTTAATTTGAAAAATTACAGATAGATTTGTCAGTTGCCATAGACAACAAACAGAAACATGTCCTTCTTAAACTCTGCTGTTTGCCCTCTCTCCCAGTCAGTCCAAAGAGGTCAACTGGAGAAAATATCAGGACAGATGTAACATTTAACTATAAATTATCACAAACTATAAATACTCAACTAATTTTTTCTCTCTTCTTCATCTCTACTGGCATTTCTAGTGACATTCCAAATGTGAAATAGGCTTACTGTATATCAAATTAGAAAAAAAAATGGAGTTTGGCATTGATGTAGGAAACACATTGATAAAAATAAAATCTTATTGTACACTAAATGATACAGAATTATTAATGAACATTTTATTTGGTCTTAACATTAAATATTTTATATCGTGTGCTTCATTTTATTGATGTTTAATACCTGATTGAAATGAGATTTCTTAATTCATTCCAGCATGAATAATGCTGAGAAAAAAGGTTATGAAAACAGCTTTCTGGTAACTTCTGCTACTGAAATAGCCCTGCTTTCTCCATAAGTTGTGAAACTAAATAGCTGAAATCCACGAGTCAGGCTAACTCACCATATGCCTTCTGAAAGGATCCTTTTGAAAATCCAGAGAAAGCAGGCATTCATTTCCACTCTTCAAGCACTTAGCTTCTTAAAGAAACATGACAATTGATTTAAAACTAAATTTTGAAAATTATGGTCCTGATTATATTTTTGAAGTTAGTGGTTCCATGGGATTTTAAAATAAAACACTGTTACATTAAACTCCTCTCAAATGAATTTCATTTCTGCTGACATCTGGGGCCCCAAATCCTGAAAGGACATGAAGGATGATTTTGTATATTCCCACTCCCCCAAAGCAGTAACATTTCATGTTTTTCTAACACATATGCATTTGGGGGTGGTATTTATTTGGTAGAGATGCCAGAACAAAGAAATGTAAACTAGATGGCTTAAACAACAGAAATCTATTGTCTCACAGTTCTGGGGACTAGAAGTCCAAAATCAAGGTATCTGCAAAGGTGGTTCTTCCTGAGGGAAAGATCTGTTCTAGGCCTCTCTCTCTTTGGCTTGTGGATGGTTATCTCTCCCTGTGTTTCTTCACAGGGCAAACTCCCCATGTGTGTGCAGGCCTCCAACTCCCCCCTACAATGTGACCACAAATCAGATCGGATTACAGCCCACCCTAATGATACCAATTTAAAGAACGTATTTCTAAATAAGGTCACATTCTGAGATCCTGGGGGATGGATTTTACACTATAAATTTGGGGATGGGGACACAATTCAACCATAACAGAAGTAAAATAATTATTTAAATTATTCTTAAATTTTTTCTACAGGCATTCTTAACTCATAAAAATAGAGTTATGCCCTTATTGTGAAGAATTGTAAATTCATTAAATTCAATGAGTATCTTTCTATGAGGTAATCTAGTAAGAAGAAATGTATGAAATAGTTCTTGTCTGCATCTTTAGTGATAATTCAGTACATTCTACTCCTCCAGGCCACTGAACAAAAGAGTGAAACTGTGAATGTTGATACACACAACATACACAGAGAGTCTGAACTGTCAGTTTTGTTATCATGAGAAAGGATTTTCAGGCATTACTCTTTTGTTTAATATAAAAGTGAAAGAAAATATTACCAAATTTGGCGAACTAAAAAGAAACATTAAAAAAAAAGCACCATTACCATGTTTGGACATGGGAAAATTTAAAAATAATATATTTCAAATAAAGCATTTTTGACTAAGAGTTAGAAAATTATAATAACATAAAATTTAATAGAAATTTTACAGTTATTGATGACACTAAAGTTGCATATTTGCAGAAAAAAATGACTTGTTTATGAGTCATAATTCTTCCTTTTGAAAATGAAGGGTACAGTGATTGTCATATAATGTTACAATGTCATAATATTTTAGATATAATATAAATCAATATGCTCAATTCTCTACTAGAATACAAATTATCCATTATTTTTATTTGCAGCATGCAAAACATGCTTGAAGGCTTTAAATCCCCTTACTATCCCAAATTGTTTGTCACTCAGTTATTTGTATAACTAGATGATACTTCTTGATGTTTTTGGTATTAAAAAAAAAGTAGTGTCACAGTTCAGAAGATTAAAAACAATGTTCTAGAAATATTGTATCTATCTTCCCACACATTTAAAAAAATCACCAAGGACTTACATTTTTGTTGATTTTATACCCAGTACTGCTAATGTACATCCCTAGTTTTAGGCCCCTAAACTTTCCAGATTAATTGGCTCTAGTGGGCATTTCAAAGATAGTTACAGCACTTAAGTGAAGTTCTGTGTCCTCAAATCCTATTTATCAACATCTGAGTCCTGATAGTCCATATTAGTAAATAAAAAACTCTCAAACAAATAAGCACACTATGATACTTACAGATGAAAAAGAAGTATATACCAGCATTCTTCATGTTGGAAAAATTAAAATAATGAGATCTATACTGAATACAACTTCTAAAATGTATTGTCTAAGAGAAGGCTGACATAAAAGGACATTATTAAATGCCACCAGTATAATAAAATCCAAGCTTAGAAATGCATTATTTAAAATAAAACTCACCATAATATATTTTAAAATAAATATATCCTTTAGTTTTGATATTTAGGCTTTAATATTCCAAAAAATGAGAGAATATTGATGATTGTCTTTTAAAAATTACTATTCTGGGGGTGCCTGGATGGCTCAGTCTGTGGGTATACAACTCTTGATCTCAGGGTCATGAGTTTGAGCCCCATGCTGCTGGATGTAGAGATTACTCAAAAATAAAATCTTAAAATAATAAAAACAAAAATTAATTTTCTGTACCTTGTGTCTTCTCTAGCTTTTACTATATTTAAGATAATATTTATAATGACACCAACTCTTTTGGGGTTCGTGGATCCAATTCCAATCTAGGGGATGAAGTGCCCAAGCAATTCTCAGCCACTGGAAGGGTTTCTGAGAATTCGAATCAATTCTGACACTATCAACCCAGAGACAGTATCAGATTCCATAGGTGAAGGGTTAAGTCTTACAAGATTGTCCCTCACCCCTCACTTCAGACACCAGTCACAAGGCCTAAGCTGTGCTTCTGGATCAACTAGATACATACAGATTGGAGATTCCAAAGAACCCCCTACTTCTGTTCTTTTAATTTGCTAGAGAGGCTCACAGAACTCAGGGAAACATTTACTCACATTTAAAAGATTAAAGGGCATGATAAAGGATATGAACCAATAGCCAGATGAAGAGATGCATAGGGCAAGGTATGGGGGAAGGATGTGGAGCTTCCGTGCTCTCTCCAGGAGCACCACCCTTCCTCCATCTCCATGCGCTCACCAACCTGGGAGCTCTCTGGACCCAGTCCTTTGAGAGTTTGTATTCAGGAGTCATTGCATAGCCATGACCGACTAAGTCAACTGCAATTGGCTGACTCAACCTCTAGCCCTCCTCCCTTACCCTCCAATCCTTTAAATTCCTGGCAACCAGCACCCTCTCCCTCCATCCCCCTTGGCTGGAGTCCAAAAGACAAAATATTTTTGAAATGGATGTAGGCATACATTTTTAAGCAATTTAAATTTTTTTTAAATGTTTATTTATTTTTGAGAGAGGGGCAATGAAAGAGGGAGACACAGAATCCGAAGCAGGCTTCAGGCTCTAAGCTGTTGGCACAGGGCCTAACACAGGGCTTGAACCCACAAGCTGTGAGATCATGACCTGAGCTGAAGTTAGACGCTTAACTAGCTGAGCCACTCAGGTGCCCTGAATGTAGGCGTACATTTAATTCAAGTATTACAAACCTACAAAACTTCTAATTTTTATACAGATCCTCATGATAAACAAATCTATGCACTACAGGTAAAAACAAATCTCCATTTTCATTAAAATTAAAGTTTTGGAAAATGGCATGTAAGATACTTATTGATATTTTGTTTTAAAAGTGAATTCTTTTGGGGTGCCTGGGTGGCTCAGTTGGTTAAGCATCCGCATCTTAATTTCAGCTCAGTTCATGATCTCATGGTTCATGAGAGAGAGGCCCATGCTGGGCTCTGCACTGACAGCATGGAGCCTGCTTGGGATCCTCTCTCTCCTTCTCTCTCTTCCCCTCATCTATTTGTTCTCTCTCAAAATAAATAAATAAATAAATAAATAAATAAATAAATAAATAAATAGAAAAGGAATTATTTGGAGAAAGTTAACCCATACTTAAAAAATCAATTGTCTGCAGATACAATGTAAATGAGTCTCTTGAATTAATTAAACAGAAACTGAGCTTTTTCTTTCAAAAATTTGAAAACAAGGAGAATATAGAAATCAAGGATTAAGAAGTATGACAGATAAGAGACAACTATTAATATGTAAGCAAATGTAACATTTGGTATACTTAATCAGAACTAAGACTTAGTAAATACTTTCACAGGTTCCTCAAGCAGAAAGAATACTTAGAAAATGCAATTTGTACTGGGATTATATTGGCTATTAGCAAATAATGAGGGGAAAAAATTCATCATTATTTACCACAACAAACTCAACTCCACTCACATGTAATAAAACAAACAAAAATGGGCTAATATACTCTTAGATACATGACAGAACTTTTTATAAGAGGGAACAATATGTTTCTATAGAAAAGTGTTTAAATATGAATGCTCAAACTCATGGAATTAATATTAAATGAATTAATTCTCTGTACCATTTTGGAATGTTAAATACATGGCAAGCACTGTATTACGTAGTCACTAGTATTCAATGTTAAGACACAATGCTTGACCACAAGTCACTTATTTTCCTAATAGAGAACACAGATGAGAAAAGATTATTTCAATAAAGCAACCTAAGTGCTAAGATAGAGGTGGGTATAAGGAATTATACAACCAACCAACATTTTAAGGAGTCAGAAAAACTTTCTTAGATCCCAGGAACACTGAAAGTTGGCTAGGCGAGTACAAGATTATGTGTAAAAGGTTTGAAAGTGAAAAGAACACAGTGTTCCCAGAACATTACATGATTCCTAGCATAGCTGTGAGAGTAAATGTGGATGTCTGACCAGTGGTGAGGCTAGAGATGTAAAAAATCCAGGTAATTGAGGATTTGTTGGCTATGTTTAGGAGTATGAACTTTATCTTTGGAGATATGGGAAGTTATTGGAAAATTTTACCACACTGTGATATTTCTGGTTCTAAAGATACCACTCTCCCTTCAGTTTGAAGGATAGACTAAAAAAAGGGACAATGGCAAAAGTATCAACAAGTGGTTCTTGTTATAATTTTGTCAAGAGATGATGGTGGCCTGAACTGAGATAGTTGCAGTAAGCATGAAGAAAGTGGTACCTGAGAAGACAAAAAAGAATATGAAGAATGTTCAAGTTTCTACATTGGATAATTTGGTAGGTGGTGTCTCATTTGTCCCCACAGGATTTTAATTTATGGAGGTGGCTGTATGACAAGAAGAGGCTTATGGCATTGAAAGAAGATTTTTATTATATTTCCTGAGAGGAAGGGGCTCACCACACCATGTACAGAAACATGGGAAAGAACCAGATTCTGTTCAGAAGCAGATGGCAGGAAATAACCTAGGCCAGCGCCTTTGTTAAGACCTCCATAGAAATGCAAGACCAGGCAGAGTGAATAATGTAAGACTGGCTAGTTTGAATTATTCCAGCAAGCTTTGGGCCAGAGGAATGGTCTCCAATTCCCTGGTACCTGTCCTGGGGATGATTTAGGTCAGGGGAAATAGTGGCTTGGTATGTGAGGATTAAATAAGGATGTGGTTGGGTGACTCAGGGTTTGTTAGTTTCCATATCAAAAATGTGCTTATATATATATTGTTATTATCTTTAGTAATTAGCGAGCTCTGGGAGGTGCCCAGGATGAAAAAAACTCTCACCCCTCATCTTTAAGGCACTCAAATGCTATAGCATCAAGAATGCAGTAGAGAAAATATTGTTCATATAATTAGTCTTGTGATGAATGGATGCCAAATAGACAAATATAGAATCTAACAAAACACAGGACAGATTGTGGTGCCATTCACTGAACTCTGTATCATGGGAATAAAAACTGTCTGCTCATGAAAGGTAGTGAAGGTAGAAATATTTAAAGTGGTGGTGTTAGTGCATTAAAATAGAGATGTCCGGTAGAAAGTTAGATGCATAGATCCAGAAATAAGAAAAGAAATATGGAATTCAGAGATGAATTTGGGAATTATCAGCAAGAATTATTAGAAAGTCATCAGAGAGTTATCAGTGAGAGTAGAAGTTAGCTAAGTGGAAAGATGTCAACTAGAGGGCATCCATAACATAAAAAGGGGGCCTAGGGCAGAATCCTGTAGAGTTAAATACAATCCTTATTGCAATAGATTACTAGACCAGAGGAATGTGAGCTACTTTTTACGTTATTTTAGGTCTTTTGTACATTGAATATTTTCTATGTTCAGCACCCCAAGTCAGATCTATGAACAGTGAGAGAATATGAGTATATTTGTTAAAGTCTAATAGAGAAGTTTTTTTTATTTCATTTTTTTATCAGGCAAAGAAAACAATAAATTAAGGTTTCTGACAACATTGACTACTTAAAACCATTTGAGCACTTACCATTAAAAAATGTTGTATATAAGAAAACCCATGAAATATATGTACATATTTTTAGTAAATTTAGGGGTGCCTGGTGGCTCAGTTGGTTAAGCATCCAACTCTTGATTTTGGTGCAGGTTATGATCTCATGGTTTGTGAGATTGAGCCCTGGGTCAAGCTCTGCACTGAGAGCTCAGAGCCTGCTTGGGATTCTCTCTCTCCCTCTCTCCCTCGCTGACTCTCTCTCTCTCTCTCATTCAAAATAAACAAATAAACATTAAAAATATTTTTAAAATGAAACAAAAAAAAAGAAATTTGAAAGGTGTTATAATAATTAACAGGCAAAATAAACCTGTCTCATATTTATAAGAAAGCTGAGTTGGTTTATCTTCTCAGTAAATTAGAATATTATAAAGAGATGCTCATGCTGAATTTTTTGAACTACATTTATGAGACAGTGTTTATATGCACTGTATTGTGTATATTTTGGAATATACATGTATATTCCAAATACATGTATTTGGAAATTTTTCAAAGCTATATCCCTAAAAAAAATTAAATCAATCACTCCTCTAGATATTCTTTCTCTGATATAGCTATAAATTAGTAGGATGATTTTTGTGAATAAACTTATACATTTCTTGCTGCATGTATTTCTCCATCTAGGAGAAATAAATTCACCTGATTTTACCTCAAACTTTGAGACTTTTGATGGAATCAATTTGATTTACTTGTCCCAAAGCACCCTCATGGAGTTATTACAGTGCTTGACGAGTGCATATAAATGGAAGAAGCCCAGTGCAGCTAGAATTTGGAGAGAAAAAAGAGAGTGGCTGTCATGATCCAGAGATCCTGAGAAATGGACAGATTAGATATATATTTAGGAGACAGAAATGACAGACTATATTGATGGATTTGATGTATGAGTTGGAAGAGAAAAATATTCAAGATAACTTTCAATTTTCTGGTTTGAGCACCTAGGTAGATGGAATGTATTACCAATTTGGGGAAAACTGGATCATACACAGTTTCAGTGAACTAAGAAAATTATAATTTCTATGTGAGACATGTTAAATGTGGACACTTCCAAGTACCTAAGGAAGATTGAAAACATCTGTCTAGAGCTCAAAGGCAAGATCTATATGATATACAGATGGGAATTATTAACATATAGATACATCTGTAGGAATATATTCTATTGAAATCATTGAGAAAACTGAGCTCATGAGAAAAAATGGTCTAGGATGAGTAGAACAGGATTACTGAAAAATAAACTGAAAATTTGTTGGTAAGATAAAAATTTTTACTGAGATGTAATGCAATACAATGAAAGCCAAGAGATTGAATGTTGCAAAACAATGCATTTTTTCAATTAATTTAAAGACTATTAAGAAGTTTAATATGCTTAAAATTAAAAATACACATTTGCTTAATGGCAGGGAAGGCTGTGGCTGTTTGAGAAGTTTACTGTCCCTGAGATGTGGAATCAGTGTGTTGTAGAAAACTTGATAAGATTGCAAATTAAAGGAAAAGTGAAAAGTTGGTGCAATGAGTATTTTGAAAACACAGCAAACAGTACAATGAAATTCAGATGAATGTTGCTTTTGTTTCCCTTGATGTTTTATGATTGGGAGTTACTGGGTCAAAGCTGCCTGTTAATTACAATGATACTAAAAAAATTTAACTACTGAACACTCAAGAGAGAGTGTGGGAATAAACAACAGGAAAATTTCTTTAAGAAGGTAAGACTTGGGCATGTGATTTAAAATACAGGTGGAGTGTTTGACCTTTGCTAGAAAGACAAACCTTTTTTTTTTTTTTTGGTAACAGGAAGAGAAGATGGGTAAAAATATAAAATTGGCTTGTTCATCTGTGAAACGTAAGGCTTCTATTAACTCAGTACATCATAAGGCAATTCTATCAGCTCTTCTTAGCTGTGTTTGGGGAGGAAAGAGAAGGACCATTAGAGGGTAGTGTACACACAGGGAATAGTTAGCAGAGTAAAGAGGGGTAGAGGTAGTGATATGCACTTACATTACTGGGGAGTTAATTAGTGCACCAAAGAAAATGGCAATCATGAATTTGTAATCATAAATTTCTGTCAAGAACTAACACATTTTTTTCCATGATTTTTCTCCACCATGTTTAGAGGAAGCATAGAGAAAAATCATTTATTCATGATTGAGGTTTGTTATGACAATATGTTGGAAAGAGACTGGAGCTGGATGAGTGTGTGTATGTACAAGAAAATATTTTATTTTATATATTTAAATGTTTATTTATTTTGAGAGAGAGAAGAGGGAGCACAAGCAGGGGAGGGGCCGTTAGGGAGGGAGAGAGAGAATCCCATTTTTAAGTGCAGAGCCGGACACAGGGTTCAATCTCACAAACCGTGAGATCATGACCTGAGCCAAAATCAAGAGTCAGACACTTAACCAACAGAGCCACCCAGATGCATCTACAATAAAATATTTTAATGTTGGTGCACAACTGTAAGCTAGGTAATGAATGTGGAGAAGGTGAGATTCTTGTTGGATTGGCACTTTTCATGAGAGTAAAGAATAGTTACATGTTAGACACTTGACCAAGTACAATGAAGGATTTATAGCATTTTAATGACAGCACTGGACATTTAAATATCTGAAATGGATTGTGGCATAATGGTAAAAAACATTAAGGGGTTTACATAGGAATGAGTAGCTAAGGTAAATGTAGAAATGAGCACATTAAAAAAACTGAGACTCAACAGCTGATGATGGAGGACCATACAAAGGTGATGAGAGGACATTGATGTGATGAAAAAGAACGTGAGCAAGAAGAGAAAGTTAAAGCTTTCAATGAATAACATAAAATTCAATGAAGTTGGTAAAGGAGGTTACTCAGGGATCACAAAAATACAGAAAAGCTACATAACACAGGTGTTATGGTCCAGTGCCAATTTTCTGACAATAACTGGATGTCCTACAGTCCAATTAACTTCTGACAGTAACTATCCAGAGTTAGCATCCAATCCTGAGAGGTAAAGGCAAGTCCTTAAATTCTGACACTATCTACTCACACTTTGCACCAGATCCCACAGGGTGGGAATCCCACAGTACCCAACAAGACTCCCCTTACTTCAGACACAAGACCTGAATGGGGCCCTCAGCTTACCCACACCAACTCCTGACTGGGCTACAAATTCAGAGGTTCCCATGACCCCAGTTAGGGGTTTGATAATATACTAGGATGATTCACAGAACGATAGGTATGTTTTTATTATAAAGGATATAACTCAGAAGAGCCAAACACATCAAGGTTTTGGGGGAATGGGGAGAAATGCAGGAGTTTCTTTCATCTGGATTCAGGGGAAGCCACACTCCCAGCACATAAATATGTTCACCAGCCAGGAAACACTTTGACCCTTGTGGTTCTGAATTTTTCTCATGGTTTCATCACATAGGCATGCTTGATTAAATCACTGGCCAAGTGATGAACTTAATCTCCCTTTCCTAGAGACTTAAGGGGGTGGTTCAACCCTCAAACCACCTTTAGTTTTTCTGAAGACCATCTCCCATCTTGAATCTAGGGGTTCCACCAGAAGTCACCTCTTTGGATAACAAAGACCCTCCTACCACTGAGGAAATTCAGAGTTTTTGAAGTTCTGCATGAGGAACAAACACCTGTGTGTGTGTGTGTGTGTGTGTGTGTGTGTGTGTGTGTACCTCGGGGGAGAAAAGTAAGCAAGGGTTTTTTGTTTTGTTTTTATTCTTTTACAAATGTCAATCAGAAGATGAACTCTTTGGGGACAAATATGCTTTATTTAATACAACTCAGGAGTATAATACTATTGCAATTACTCAGTAATCATGTCATTCTTGTGTATAATTTTGTGATATGAACTAAGTAATAATAGTGAGTAGATTTTCTTCCTTGAATGAGAAAGGAAATCAAATTTATTGAACATTAAGTGAAGGAATTTGCAAGTGTTGGCTCAGAGAATCTTCAATGAAAATTTATATGGGTAGAAATACAGATTCAAGGAGGTAAAATAAATATGTAATCATCATGAATTAGATTTAACCCCAAATTCTATATTCTTCCTATTAGTTCCCTACACTGAAGCATGGTAGAATCACCAATGGGATTTTTTAAATAAAATTTTTCTAGAAAAAATTTCCATGTTATTTTTAACATGTTCCACAGTGGCTCCATATACTATACAATATATAGTATATATTGTAAAGTGTGTATATACTGACCTCAGGCCCCCCAAAATGTAAAAAGAATAGCATTCATTCTATTTTGTTATTACATTTTCCTCTATCATTTCATTAGTTTTAGCACACTTAAAATATTTTGTCTTTAAATCATTAAGTTCAGGTTAGTGGGAATAAACAAGAGATGTTCGACCCATGGAATCTGACTTTTACAGATATTTGTTCTTTTTTATGTTCCTTATAATCATGAAAGGTTTCTAAAATATTCTCTGGCAATTTTTTTTTCCATGTTGTCCTATCATGATCCAGTAATACAAATTTTGGTGTCTTCCAGTAAGAAAAATTTCCTTCAGAATTTTCTCCAGAGTGACTGGTATCCCTCTACGATTGCCACTTGGGAATTTTCCTGTAGTAAGTAGCTCATGGGCCTTACCAACAGTTTATATATTTAAAAAAATGAAAAGTGACTGATGATGTGAGATTCACATTGAGTCAGTACTTGCAATCGCTCAGCTATATGCTCTGCTTTAAGTCATATAATCCATCCACAAAACAACCCACTGGAAATTGCTGGGGAATGAAAATAAAATAAAAATAGACAGTGGTTTTGCAATGGAAGCTTTCCTTTTTAGACATGAGAACCACTCTAGGCTTGTAGCTCCAATGCTATGGCTCTTTCTTCCCTTAAGGCATGACATAATTCATACTCCTGTCTCACCTGCCCTTCCCCCACTCCACTGTCAGCTTCACAACCCAGTGCGGGGTCACCAAAAAATAACCAGATTTGTACCTTCCTAAGTATCTTGATTTATCAGATGACTCTTGATGAGAAGTTATACCACCCAAAAGCTTGCTTTGAGAATGTTCTTCTATTTCTGTAATCCCCTGAGAGTTTTGCTGTCATTTTTGTCCTGGGACAATAGGCACCTTACTAGATCAGGGCTGATTATAAAATTATGACGAAAACACTGCCAAGTTGCAGTGCACTCCTTAATAAACTATATATTTAATAGGGATCTCATTGCTGAAATTACTCCAACACTTATGTAACATTCTACACTCTGAAATAGATTTTTTTTTTTTACCATAATGAGGAACCAAATGCTTCCAGGAGTTTATGGTGGTGGTTAGAGGGGACATTTTTAAATATTGAATATGTATTTTTTTCTCTAAAAATGTTTATTTATAGACTCAATCTTTCAGGTTTCTCAAAATTAAACATGATACCCAGAAATGCATCAATTAATATACAAAATAACACACATCCTAAATATTATTTAATTAAGCCATTAGAACCACTTCTCTGCAATTTGACCTGAAACAGTAATGTGTTTAATACTCTAAACATACAAAGTGAACAGTAATCTCAGCTATTCTTCTGTCCAAGATGGCATCCACTTACTGAGACAATCTGTTTAACATGAAACATTTAGAAAATTAGCATTTATTTAGATATTCAAAATTAATATAATCAGTATCACCAATAATTAGCAACCATTTATTGATCACATAATACATGTGTGATAGCAAGCAAATTAAAACAAATGCGTGCAGCAGCCTGCCAATCTACAGATTATGAAGAAGGTTTACTACTAAAGATAATATTTGGGATGGTAACTTTCTAATTCCTTAGCTACCTGACTGCGGTAAATTTTGTTCTGGGTGTGTCATTCTGGAGACCTACCATAGAGTCTATGCTTCTAACCACTCAACATTTTTTTTCAATAAATGATTTCCCTGTATTAAATTGATACATAAAATAGATATAGTAGTATCTGTTAACAACTGAATCATGAATGTTTCAGAAGAGGGTTCAAATTACTTCTAATCATATAACCAAGGTCTAAAATTACACATCACCATCAATGTTGCATTTCCCTGTCCCTTTTCTATTATTCCAAATATCCTTTGTATCATTCCAAATAAAATGTTGATTACAGTAGAAAAAAATGTTTCTCATACTGTAATTTTGACCAACCATATATTTTAAGTATTTCCTATGCCACATAAAGTTTTAAAAAGTAGTGCTCCTATTATTTTTTCAGTATAATGGACAGTTATCAATCTTTGGGTAACTGAAATCGAAATACTATTCTTATTTTTGTGGAAATTCCCAACTGCCAGTCTAAGAGAGAAGCAGGAATGTCCCTCATCCACAAAATCCAAAGTACCAGTTAGGTTTCCATTGTCCTTAGTAGTCCAACCCTTAATGAATAATTTAGGCTCCACTAACATCATGCACCTGTCCAAGTCCTTAAGCTTTGATGAAGTAGGTGAAAGCTATGAGGTGAATTGAGAAATTATTTATTGCTCAAAAAGTAGTGTCACATTCCTGTTGATAATGGAGCCAACAGGATCATTCTAAACAGAATATTACTATGATATCATTTTTGCTTAGTCTTCTTAATGCCTGTTCACCCTAAGCTCCTGCCTGGTTTCCAATCCTGGCTCATTGTGTTTTCCTTCAATTCTCTCTATTATCAGATATCTTTCTAATGAAGTTCTTTTCTTCTTAAATTAGCCAGGGTTCATTTGCATTGCTTGCAACTTAAATTAGTAATCAATGCATTTGGAGTGAAGAAAACATTTTTTTAAATGTTTATTACTTGCGTGTGTGTGTGTGTGTGTGTGAGAGAGAGAGAGAGAGAGAGAGAGAGAGAGAGAAAGAGAGAGAGAGAATACATGCTCTCAAGCAGAGGAGGGGCAGAGAGAGAGGGAGACAGAGGATCTGAAGCAGGCTCCCTGCTGACAGAAGAGAGCCCATTTGGGGACTCAAACTCACGAACCAGGGCTCAAAAGGCTCATTAGCCTGCCGAGCCACCTAGGCACCCCAAAGAACGGCAAAGATTTCAGAGGAAATGGGAGAACCAGGAAAAAATACTTGGCAAACCTAAATAAGAATTAGCTATAAAATATTTTAACACCGGGGCACCTGGGTGGCTTAGTCAGTTGAGCGTCTGACTTAGGCTCAGGTCATGATCTTGCAGTTTATGAGTTCAAGCCCTGCGTCGGGCTCTGTGCTGACAGCTCAGAGCCTGGAGCCTGCTTTGGATTCTGTGTCTCCCTCTCTCCACCCCGTCCCCGTTCATGCTCTCTCTCTTTCTCTGTCTCTCAAAGATGAATAAACGTTAAAAAAAATTAAAATATTTTAACACCATTAATTGGGCTAGATTTACTTATTTAAGGTAAATACTTTCATATTGTGTTAAAAACACCAGTTGATCCATCTGTCTACCATATATAGGAGAAAAAAATTAAACAAAAACCAGATGCATTAAAAACAAATAGACAGGGGAAATTTTCCATGAAGTTTAAGCTTCATAATGGCAAAAACATTCTCTGTTATAGCCATCATTCTATGTTATAAGGTAATATCAACTTTAACTCATGGTTATTGCATTGTGTTATGTGTATTAATGTTCTAGTGAAGGCAAATATAAAATCATGAACAGTAGTGTTAATATTAGGCAAAACATAATTAAGTGGAAAAATCATTAAATGAACTACATATTGCCATTTTGTAGTAATATTATAATCTTCAATGAATATATAACCATTAAAAATCATATTAAAATATTTTTATTAATGTAAATGTTGAGTATTTAATATTTAAATATATGTTTAAAGAAACTGTACCATTAAGAGGCATAAATTAAGTGCTAGAATGCTAAATTTTATAAACATACATTTTTATAAAGATCAAGCAAAATATTCAATTTTAAAACATTACTAAGAGTGATTATATGAAATATATAAATTATGTAAAATATATTTCAAACCATTCAGGTGGTTATATAAAAATAACAGCAAAGAATACTAAAAATACCAAATTAAGTCAGAAAAAGAGTATTCAGTTCCAAGAGATTTAACTGTGAAACCCATGAAAGTGGAGAGTCAGAGACCGTGGATATATAAGTAGGGTGTCAGGATCCTAATGATGAGAGAACACAGATAATGTCACTCATGAAAATAAAGGTAACTCTCAATGAGAAAACACTGATGATTGGTAAATCACAACACAGCCAACTGAAAACTGAAAAAAGAAGACACTTAAAGTGGGCAAGGCTCAAGATATAGATCTTGGAAAGGTACTAATTCTAAGGAAGAAGGTGTAGGAACAATTTAGAGATCTAATGGTAAAAGGAACAAAGAATTTGAAAGCAAAAAATTGGGAGTTCTAAGAAAAATGTTGCTGGTATTTTGATAGCAATTGCGTTAAATATGTAGACTGCTTTGGGTAGTATACAATTTTTAACAATATTTGTTTTTCTAATCCAGAAGCATGGAAAGCTTTTCTATTTCTTTGTGTCGTCTTCAATTTCTTTCATCAGCGTTTTATAGTTTTCACAGCACAGATCTTTCACATCTTTGGTTAGGTTTATTCCTAGATATCTTAAAGTTTTTTGGTACAACTATAAATGGGATGGATTCCTGAATTTCTCTTTCTGCTGCTTCATTATTGATGAATATAAATGCAAGAGATTTCCTTAAGTTGATTTTGTATCCTGCAACTTTACTAAATTTGTTTGTTATATAGCAGTTATTTGGTGGTCTTTTGGGTTTTCGATATAGAATATCATGTCATCTTAAATAGTGAAAGTTTGACTTCTTCCTTGCCAATTTGGAAGACTTTTATTGTGTGTGTGTGTGTGTGTGTGTGTGTGTGTGTGTGTGTGAGATTGTTGAGTCTGGCACTTCCAGTACTGTGTTAAATAACAGTGGTGACAGTGAACATCCATGTCTTTTTCCTCACAGTAGAAAAAAAGCTCTCAGTTTTTCCCCACGGAGGATAATAGCTGGGTGTGGGTTTTTCATATATGGCCTTTATAATGTTGAGGTATGTTCCCTCTAACTCTACTCTGTTGAGGGTTTTTATCAAGAATGGATGCTGTACTTTGTCACAGGCTTTTTCATTATCTATTAAGAGGATCATATGGTTCTTATCCTTTCTTTTATTAACGTGGTGTATCACATTGACTGATTTGCAAATACTGAACAACCCTTGCAGCCCAGGAATAAATCTCACTTGATTGTGGTGAATAACTGTTTAAATGTATCGTTGGATTTGGTTTGCTAGTATTTTATCGAGAATTTGTGTATCCATGTTCATCAGGGATATTGACCTGTAGTGGTTTCTTTGGTTTGGTTTTGTTTTGCTTTTGTTGTTGTTGTTGTTTGTCTTATTGTTTTGTTTTTTGGTTTCTGTTTTGTTTTATAAGTGGAGTCAATATCTGGTTTTGCTATCAGAATAGGTATTAACTGTTCTTTTAATGTTTGGTAGAATTCACCTGTGAAGCCATCTGGCCCTGAACTTCTGTTCGTGGGGAGTTTTTTGATTATTGATTCAATCTCTTTGCTGGTTACCAGTCTACTCAAGTTTTCTATTTCTTTCTGTTTCAGTTTTAGCAGTTTATATGTTTGCAGGAATTTATCCATTTCTTCTAGGTCATCCAACATGTTGCCATATAGCTTTTCATAACATTATTTTATAATTGTTTGTATTTATGTGGTATTGGTTGTTATTTCTCCTGTCTCGTTTGTGATTTTATTTATTTGGGTCCTTTCTCTTTTCTTTTGATATGTCTGTCTAAAGCCTTATCAATGTTACTGATTTTTCAAAGAACCAGCTCCTGGTTTCAGTGATCAGTTAATTTTTCAAAGAATCAGTTCTTGGTTTCATTTTTTGTTTCTATAACATTTATTTCTGCTCTGTATATATTATTTTCTTCCTTATCTTGGCTTTAGTTTTCATTTGTTGTTCTCCTTCTAGCTCCTTTAGGTTTAAGGCTTGGGTGTTTGAGATTTTTCTTGTTTCTTGAGGTAGACCTATATTGCTATACACTTCCCTTTTAGGACCACTTCTGCTACATCCCGAAGGTTTTGGACCATTGGGTTTTCATTTTTACTTGTTTCCATGTTTTTTTTTTTTTTTTAATTTCTTATTTCCTGGTTGACCCATTCATTCTTTAGTAGTATGTTGTTCAGCCTCCATGTATTTGTGGTCTTACCAAATTTGTCTTGACCCACAAAAGACCCTGAATAGCCAAAGAAATCTTGAAAAAGAAAAGCTGGAGGCATCAAAAATCTGGACTTACAGTTATAGTAAAAAGCTGTAGTGATCAAAACAGTATGGTACTGGCATAAAAATAGACCAATATCAAGAGAACAGGACAGAAAATCTAGAAATGAACCCACAACTATATGGTCAATTAATCTTTGACAAAGCACGAAAGAATATACAGTGGGAAAAGACAGTCTTTTCAACAAACGGTGCTTGGAAAACTAGACAGCAACATGGAAAAGAAGGAAACTGGACCACTTTCTTACACCATATACAAAAATAAATTAAAAAAGGATTAAAGACCTAACTGTGAAACTAGAAACCATAAAAATCCTAGAGAACAGAGGCAGTAACCTCTTTGACACTAGCCATAGCAACTTCTTTCTAGATATGTCTCCTGAGGTGAGAGAAAGAAAAGCAAAAATGAACTATTAGAACTTCATCAAAATAAAAAGCTTCTGCACAGAGAAGAAAACAATGAGCAAAACTAAAAGGTAACCTAGGAATTGGAGAAGATATTGCAAATGACGTATCTGATAAAGGGTTACTACCCAAAATATATAAAGAACTTATAAATCTCAAGTGCCAAAACACAAATAATCCAGTCTAAGAATGGGAAGAAGACATGAACAGAAAATTTTTCCAAAGAAGAAATCCAGATGGCCAACAGACACCTGAAAAGATATTCAACATCAGTCATCATCAGGGAAATACAAATCAAAACTACAATGAGATGGACATTTAGGCTCTTTTCATAATTTGGCTATTGTTGAGAGTGCTGCTATAAACATTGGGGTACAAGTGCCCCTATGCATCAGCACTCCTGTATCCCTTGGGTAAATTCCTAGCAGTGCTACTCCTGGGTCATAGGGTAGGTCTATTTTTAATTTTTTGAGGAACCCCCACACTGTTTTCCAGAGCAGCTGCACCAGTTTGCATTCCCACCAACAGTGCAAGAGGGTTCCTGTTTCTCCACATCCTCTCCAGCATCTATAGTCTCCTGATTTGTTCATTTTGGCCACTCTGACTGGCGCGAGGTGATATCTGAGTGTGGTTTTGATTTGTATTTCCCTGATGAGGAGCGACGTTGAGCATCTTTTCATGTGCCTATTAGCCATCCAGATGTCTTCTTCAGAGAAGTGTCGAACAACTGATGAATGGATAAAGAAATTGTGGTTTATATACACAATGGAATACTATGTGGCAATGGGAAAGAATGAAATATGGACCTTTGTAGCAACGTGGATGGAACTGGAGAGTGTTATGCTAAGTGAAATAAGCCATACAGAGAAAGACAGATACCATATGTTTTCACTCTTATGTAGATCCTGAGAAACTTAATAGAAACACATGGGGGAGGGGAAGGAAACAAAAAAAAAAAAAGAGAGAGAGAGAGGTTAGAGTGGGAGAGAGCCAAAGCATAAGAGACTCTTAAAAAATGAGAACAAACTGAGGGCTGATGGGGGGTGGGAGGGAGGGGAGGGTGGGTGATAGGTATTGAAGAGGGCATCTTTTGGGATGAGCACTGGGTGTTGTATGGAAACCAATTTGACAATAAATTTCATATATTTAACAACAACAACAACAACAACAACAAAAACTACAATGAGATGCCACCTCATACTTGTCAGAATGGCTAAAGTCAACAAAACAAACAGCAGGTATTAGTGAGGATGTGGAGAAAGAAGAACCCTCTTATACTGTTGGTGGGAATGAAAATTGGTGCAGCCACTCTGGAAAACAGCATGGGGGTTCTTCAAAATTTAAAAATAGAACTACCTTATAATCCAGTAATTGCACTACTAAGTATTTATCCAAAGAAGACAAAAATACTAATTCAAAGGGATGCATGCACCCTGATGTTTATAGAAGCATTATCTACAATGGCCAAGTTGTGGAAACAATTCAAGTGTCCATGAACTGATGAATGGATAAAGAAAAAGTGGCATATATGTAACGGAATATTACTCAGCCATAACAAAGAATGAAATGTTGCCATTTTCAAGGACATGGATAGAGCTAGAGAGTATTATGTTAAGTGAAATAGATCAACCAGAGATACAAATACTATATGATATCAGTCATATGTGGAATTTAAGGAAAAAAACAAATGAATGAAGAAGAAAAAAAAAGAGAGAGAGAGAAACCAAGAAACAGACTCTTAACTATAGAGAACAAAGTGATGGTTACCAGAGGGGAGGTGGGTAGGGCATGGGTCAAATATGTGATGGGTATTAAAGAGTACACTTTTTGTGATAAGCACTGGGTGCTGTATGGAAGTTTTCAATCACTATATTGTATACCTGAAATGAATATTTGCACTGTGTGTTAACTAACTGGAGTCTGAATAAAAACTTTTTTTAAAGGGAAAAAAAAGACAAGAGACACAAGTGTTAGCAAAGGTGTGGAGAAAAGGGACCCCTTGTACACTACTGGTGGTGATGTAAATTGGTACAGCCCTATGGAATCCCTCAAAAAATTAATAGAACTCCCATATGACCCAGCAGTCTGACTTCTGGGTATGTATTCCAAGGAAATGACATAAGGATCATGAAGAGATCTCTACACTACCATGTTCATTGCAGCATTATTCACAACAACTTAAATGTTGAAGAAAAAAAAGAAAAATTAAGGCTATATCAGAAATAAATGAAAATGATAAACTTATCAATATTTCTCTACCAAAAAAATCACTGATTGAAAAAAAGCAGCTATTTAATATCAGGAAAGGTACTCTGAAGTAGTAAATCTAATCAATATCTCAAAACTCTTACTTTCCTTTATATGTAACTATTATTGTTTATTTAGAAGAATAACATTACAAAATAACACAAATATTGTAAATTATATCCTCACAATCTAACATATGAAAGAACACATGAATAACAATTGAAATATTTCAACTAATAAATATGGTCTTTCCCAAACCCCATAAAGCATAAAGCCAGTAAGACATACGCTCTAATTCGAGTTAACATTAAAACAACATTTACAAAAATTTTAAAAAGCAACAATAAAATCCTGAATCATAAATTTAAAACCTAGAAACCATATTTTAAAAAGAGTGTGTCAAAGGAGTTGATCAAATCCAAAAAAGTTATTGATAAAAAGGTGAAATCATCTGAGAAATAAAGATTAATTAACATCATACCAAAAGGAGAGGGATTTAAAGTAAAATCTGGTATGTGTGATTGTGGAATTTCTTGAAAACTGTCTCCGAATAAAATTCAGAGAAAAAGTTATGTATATAGAAAAAAATAACCCATGTAAAATACACACACATATCAGATTAAAATTAATATTAAAATAATAATTCAATAACATTTTCCAGGAAATAAATAAGACCTAATTCTAGTGAAAAGTTCACTACGCATCATGGAATTATTGACCTACAACCTTCAACTCAAGAAATACTGTGATAATGCTCTTGGGCTTTAAGAATGAAAGAAAAGAAAATCTCAAAAAGGTCTCCAGGAATCACGAACAAGATACTTACAAAAGACAACAAATGAACAAACACAAACTTCAAAAGAAACATGCAATAAAAATATATAGTGGAATACCATTTCTAGGAAGCTCAACAAAAGCAAGTGTGAGCTAAATCTGTCAAATCCATCCAATTGTGTCTTTAAACATCAAGAGTGTAAAAATATTCTTATATATGAAATACTTTAGGGAATATTGCAAATGAACTCTTCTTGAGGAATCTACTAAAAGGCGAGCTATATCCCATGAAGTGATAACTGGGAAACTTCAGAAAATGGTCATGGCATCGCTGAACATACTTAATTGTAGATCTAAGAACAAATGAAAGGTGGGAAAAGATTGTAAGAGTAATATGGTTATGTTGTGAAAGAAAAAAAAAAACAAGCAACAGTGCAAATAAAATGTTCAAGGAAGAATGTGATTGTCACAATGGTAGCAGTTGGTAGTCAAAGAATGTTATCCTCATCTGACAACTCAAACAATAGATGACTAAATAAAATTAAAGAAGACTAAAGGATATTTTAATAAATACTATTTTAAAGGGAACCATGTGAATAAAAAGTAAAAATCTTTATGATTTAAAAAAAAGGAAAAAAAGAAAAGACCACAGAGAGTAGATGAACAAAATATAATATTTGTTGTAGTTCTACTATCATATTATTAAATAATACAAGAAGTTGAAATCAAATATCAGATAACATACATGTATATGTGCCTAACTCAGTTATTCTGAAAAGCAAAAAAGGATTCCAGCTTATCTCACAAAGCAACATCCAAATTTATGCAATTTAAAATAGACATATCTAAAACAATGACTCTAAGGGCCAAAACATAAAGGATGGGAAAGGTGTAACAGGAAACAGAAAAATTAAGAAAGTAGGAGTTAGAAACCTTATATCAGACAACTCAGAAAACAAAAACAAAAACAAAAACAAAAAACATTAAATGCAGCAACCAAAAATGTACTATAATGATAAAAGCGACAATTTGCTTCCATATGGTTTACATTAAAAGGATATAAGATAGAGAGAAATACACCTATTATAGGAAATTTAACCCATTAATGTTAGGAAAGTATAAATCAAATGAAAAATCATTAAACAAGAGGTAGGAGATCTCAACATAATCAATAAGGTAAATGTATGTATAACTATATTGTGTCTTGATGTTAAAAATATACCTTTTTATAATGACAGATGGAATTTTCACAAAATGAGTCATACATTAGCTCATAAGAAAGCACCAATTCATCCTATGAAGCAGAAAATAATATAGACAGTAATCTTTTCACAATTCAATAAACCTAAAATTTAATGAAAACATTTTAAAAGATACTTTTTTGGGGAATTTTTTTAAGTGGAAAGCTTTATTTTATTTTATGAAAGTAATAATAAACTAAAGCTTAGGATGGCAGGAAAGAAAAATAACACTACCTGCCTTATAATTTTGTTGTAAAGTATCAATAATGCAAAGCAGTGAAATGAATACACAAACACATTTAAAATGATTACTATCATTTAATATATTTTATTTATGAAAAATTATTGACTTCCAGTGTTAGCTCTGACATTAAGAGATCTTAGAAGTTGTAAATCCCATCCTTCCAACAAGAAAAAAAAACTGGCAATATGGAAATAAATGTTTTCTCTTGACCCATCAAAGAACTGACCTTACAGAGAAAACCAATACCCTAAAATCTGTAGAGACTAGCAAATACAAAGAACCACAGCTAAGGTTCAACTATCTGGAACAGAAGACAGTGGAACCATTAACTGGTAGAAACAGTTAAATGGCAATTTTGACAAATTGCTGATGGCTGAATGTGAATTAGCATGAGGCTAAGAAACTCCTAAAAGCCAGTCTTAGGAGGCCCCACACTTTTGTGGGTTTTACATCCTGGAACCTCACCAGGTTCTCACAGTGAAGTTCCTAGAAAATCTCCACCATGTTCTGGCATGTTGAGAGGAAAAATAACCATTCTGAGACACAGTTTCATTCTGAATAGCACAGAGTCACTCATCAGGGAAAAAAGACTATCAGAATCTTACCCCACAAAGGAGGAAGGGCTTTTACCCAGCTCTCTTCCTCTTTCTTCCTGTCTTCCATAAGGAAAAATCTTAAGAAATGCTTGTGAGGGTCACAGCCCAGGAAACAGGCCTACTGAAAGATTAAGATTTAATAATAAAATTATAGGACACTTTTCCCCTCACTCCACCACACAATACGCCAGAGTACTAAGTGCAGATCACAGCTGAAATTGCGATAAGATACAGACTATATTTAAGGAGTAGTTCTTAAGGAAACCCAGAGAAAGCAGGGGAGACAAAAACAAGGATATTAGAGTAATTTGAAGTCCCTGGCACCAATATCTGTAACATTAAGGAGAGTCCAAATAGTAGTTATACTAGCATAAAACTTCACATTAAATGTTTTTTTTTGCCTCAATACCTATCACCCAATACATAATATCCGAATTTCAATTAAAAATCACAAGGCATGCTAAATGGAAAGAGAAAACACAGTTTGGAGGGACAAAGCATCAAAACCAGACTCAGATATGGCACAGATGATCGGAATGATCATACAGGAAATATAGAATGACTGTAATAAAAATGTTAAGGGTTTTAACAGAAAAAGAAGACAAAACGCACATGAGATTGTGTAATGTTGGCATGGATATAGAAGTTTGAAGAAATAGCCAAAAGATATAACCCACAACAAATCAAAATCTGTAACAGAATTGAAGAATGTTTTTGATGGGCTCATCAACAGACTGGACATGATCAAGGAAAGAATAACTAAGCTTGAAGACACATCAGTAAACAAACAAACAGAAATATAAAAGGAAAAAAGCGAAAGAAAAAAAAATCTCAAAACTGTAGAGCAGTTTCATCATGTGTAACCAACATATGCCTAATTATAATCACTGAAAGAATGAAGGCACAAAGCAGAAGGAAAGTCTAAATAAATGATGGCTTAAAATTTTCCAAGTTTTAATGCCAGGCATCAAAACAAAAATACTGAAAGCTCAAAGAACAGAAAGCAGCATAAATATCAAATAGTAAATACTGAGGCATGTCACATTCAAACTGCAGCAAATGAAAGACAAAGTAAATCTTGGAGAAATAGTCTGGGGGGAAAAGCACCTTACTTATTTAGGAACAAGGATAAGAATCACAAAGGACTTCTCTTCAGAAGCCATGCAAACAAGAAGTCCACAGAGTGAAATTCTTACAGTGTTGAAAATAAATAAATAAAACCAACCTAGAATTCCATAAGCAATGAATTTATGCTTTAAAAGTGATATAACTTTCTTCAAACAGACAAACACGGAGGGAATTCATTGCCAGCAGACCTAACTTTCAAGAGATGTTAAGAAGTATTTAAGGAAAAGGAAAATAATGTAGGTCAGAAACTGGATTCTCCACTAAGAAAGGAAATGTGTCATAGAGGGAATAAATGAATGTAAAATAAGACCTCTTAGTTTTATTTTTATTGACCTAAAAATGTCTTTGTTTTTAACATAATAGTAAAAATATATTGGATATTTATAGCATATAGATTAGTGAAGGCAATATTCTAAGGGATAAGATAAAAGAATTGAGACTAATCTGTTATAAAATATCTATACTACCCATTAAGTGTTTTTTCAAAGTGATCTTAGACTGTAAATATATATTGCAAGCTCTGGGGCAACCACCGATTTTTTTATTTTTAAGAACAGTGATTGGTATGCTAAAAGAAGAGAAAAAATTAAATCATACAGCCTGCTCAATTAAAACTAGAGATGGCAAAAAGTGGAAAACCAAAAAAGAATAAATGCAATGAATAGGAAAACATTTACAACATACTAGAAATGTATAGGAAAACATTTACAACATATTTATCTATATTAACAACTACTTTAAGTGTGAAAGTCTAAATATACCAATGAAAATATATTGTCAGAGTTGATAAAAAATAAACACTACTATATGTTCTCTAAAGGAAACACATTTTAAACATACAGACACAGATAGATTAAAAGTAAAGGTATGGAGAAAGAAATACTATGCTAATAGTAGTAAGAAGAAAGGCAACAGACTCCAGAACAAGGAAAATTAGCAGTCATGAAAACAGGCATTGTGTAGTGATAAAGGGATAAATTCTCCTAGAAAGCACACTAATTCTTTTTTTTTCACTTTTTTTTAAATATGAAATTTATTGTCACATTGATTTCCATACAACATCCAGTGCTCATCCCAGCAGGTGCCCTGCTCAATGCCCATCACCCACCCTCCCCTCCGTCCCACCCCCCATCAACCCTCAGTTTGTTCTCAGTTTTTAAGAGTCTCTTATGCTTTGGCTCTCTCCCTCTCTAACTTTTTTTTTCCTTCCCCTCCCCCATGGGTTTCTGTTAAGTTTCTCAGGATCCGCATAAGAGTGAAACATATGGTACCTGTCTTTCTCTGTATGATTTATTTCACTTAGCATAACACTCTCCAGTTCCATCCACGTTGCTACAAAAGGCCATAATTCATTCTTTCTCATTGCCAAGTCGTATTCCATTGTGTATATAAAACACAATTTATTTATCATTCATCAGCTGATGGACATTTAAGCTCTTTCCATAATTTGGCTATTGTTGAAAGTGTAGCTATAGACATTGGGGTACAAGTGCCCCTATGCATCAGCACTCCTGTATCCCTTAGGTAAATTCCTGTCAGGAAACCACACTAATTCTTAACACGCATACAGTTAACAACAAATGATCAAAATACATGAGGCAAACACTGGTAGAACTGAAATGAGAAATACATAAGTCTACTATTATAGTTGAAGACTCCAAATCCTTTCTTTTGTTAACCGGTCCACTGAGTGGATAGAAATCAGCAACAATGAAACTAACATGAAGAGAATTTTTAATCTATTTGACTTAATTGACATTTATATAATATTTCATCCAACAAAATCAGGATACATATTAAGTTCAAAAGGAAAATTCACCAAGATAGAATACAATTCTGGGTAATAAAATGCTCAAATCACATAAAATATATTTTCAGACCATAATGGAATTAAAATAGTTATCAACAGGAGAAAGAAAAATCCCCAAATGTTTGGACATTAAAACAGTGTGAAATAGGGGCACCTGGGTGGTGTTTCCAAATCTTGATTTTGGCTCAGGTCATGATGTCACAGTTCATGGGTTCCAATCCCAAGTCAGGTTTTGTGTTGACAGCATGGAGACTGCTTGGGATCCTCTCTCCCTCTCTATCTGCCCCTCACCTACTCACTCCCTCTCTCTCAAAATAAATAAATAAACATTAAGAAACCAGTGTGAAATATACAAAGATCTAACTAAAAAAAGGTCTCAGGAGAAAGTAATTTTTGAAATAAATGAAAATAAAGCATCTATATTTGTGGTGTGCAGTGAAAACAGATTAGAAGGAAAATTACAGTGCTAAATGCATAATTTATTGAGAATGCCCAAATAATCTAAGCTTCTATCTCAGAACACTAGAGAAACAGGAGATATTTAAGTATGAAGCAGATAGAAAAAGCAAATTATAAAATTTAGAGCAGAAATCATTTAATTTGAAACCAAGAAAATAACAGAAAAAATTAAAGTTATAAAAAGATTATTCATTGAAAGATTAACTCTATAGCCAGGATAACCTAAGAAAAAAGAAAAAAAAAAGACACAAAATGCCTATAAATAATTTTCTGGACACTAAAAGCTTAATAAAGGGTATTACAGACTGCAAGGTTCTCTCCACAAAAATCCATACATTGAAGCTTTGATCCCCAATGTGATAATATTAGAAGATGGGGCCTTTGGGAGGTAGTTAAGTTTAGATGAGATCATGAGGATGGGGTCTTCAGGACAGGATTAGTGCCCCTATAAGAAGAGACGACAGATCTTGCTCTTTCCCTTTCTTCATCATGTGAGGAAGCTTAATGAGGTAGCATCAAGAAGGTAGCTGTCAACAATCCAGAAGAGGGTCCTCTTCAGACACCAATTATCTGCTAGCACTTCCATTTTGTTCTTTCCAGCTTCTGGAACTGTTTAAGTCTCCCAGTCTATAGTACTTTGCTATAGCAGCTCAAACTGACTAAGACAAAGGGGTACCATGAATAATTTTATGTCCACAAATTTGATAACTTAGATAAAATATACAAATTACCTGAAAGATGCAAACTTACAAAAGTCAAACAAGATGAAATAGATAGATAATTTAATTAGACCCATCTATATTAACAACACTGAATAAAAATCTTCCAAAAGAGAAAGTATCAGGAAAGACTGAAATGAAGTATAAGGAAGAAATATAAGCTTTTCATAATCTTTATCATGAAGCAGAAGCATAGGAACACCTCATAATTATTTTCACAAGTTCAGTATTTTCCTAATACTGAAACTGTATAAAGGCATTACTAGACAGGAAAACTATTGACAAAATAATGTTAGAGTTTATATAGAGAAGCAAAAGATCTATAATACCCAATACGGTACTAAAGAAGAACAAGTTTGGAGTATTACCTGGCTTCAAGACTTATTATAAAGCTACAATAAATAAGAAAGTGAGGTATTGGTAAAAGAATAAACACAAAGACCAACAGAATGAAATAGAGTGCCCAGAAATACACCTAAATATTGTCAACTGATCTTTGAAACAGGAGCAAAGGAAATTCACTGAAATAAAGATAGTTTTTTTCAACAAATAATGCTGGAACAATTTAACTTCTAAATGGAAATATACCCATATGTATATTCACATCTAGACACAGACTTCACAACTTTATGAAAGTAATCTGAAAATGGATCACAGACCTAACTGTAAAACTCAAAACTATAAAACTTCTAGAAGAAAACAAAGGAGAAAAGCTGGATGACCTTGGATTTGGTGATGACTTTTTAAATACAATAGCAAGAGCATAATCCGTGAAAGAAAACATTGGGAAGTTGAACTTATTAAAATTAAAATGTTCTGCTCTGCATACAGATACTAGTAACAGAATGGGGGAAAAAAAAAACAAGCCACAAACAATAAGATAGTAAGTATAAAACACACGTCTGATAAAAGACTTTAAACCAAAACATACAAATATCTCTTGGAATTAAAAAATTAAAAAAATAAATTTCAAAATAAACAAAAGATTTGAAGAGATATTTTACCAAATAAGATATACAGAATAAAAACAAGCATATTAAAAGATTCTTAGCAACATTTGTCATAATGGAAGTGTATATTAAAACAAGATAGCACCACATACCTATTTGAATTGCTTAAAAAACAAACAAGCAAACAAACAAAATCCTAAAAAAGCTGACAATACCAAATGATGGTGAAGATGCAGACAAAAGGAATTCTAATTCATTGCTAGAGGGAATACAAAATGACACTGCCACACTGAAAGACAGTTTAGCAGTTTCTTAAAAAGCTAAACGTAGTTTCCCCATGCTACACAACAACTACATTCTCAGATAATACTCAGCTGATCTGAAAATCTGTTTCTACACAAAGACCTGCACATGATGTTCATAGCAACTTTACTCATAATTGCAAAAAGAGGAAGCATCCAATCTGTCCTTTAGTAGATGAATATATGAATAAACTGGGGTACCTCCATACAAAGGAATATTATTCAGCAGTAAAAAAGAAATGGTTTATCAAGCACTGAAAAGGTATTGATGAACCTTTAAAATGAAGTGCTGTGTGAAAGAAGCAAGTCTAAAAGGGCTACATACTGTATGATACCAAGTATATGATATTGTATGAAAGGGAAAACCATGAAAATAGTGAAAATGATCAATGGTTGATAGGTATGGGAGGGGTGAACAGGTGAAGCACAGGGGAGTTTTTCATGGCTATGAAACTATTCCATATGATTCTGTAATGGTGGATACCTGACATCATGCATTTGTCAAAACCCACAGAATTTCACAGAACAAAAAATTTGAATGGTCTTCAAATTTTAGCAAGCCATTTCAGGAGGCAGAGGTATCCAGAAAAGAATGTAGAAAGTGGTGACACTCTCACTACAGTTGCCCCTTAAACAATGGTGGGAGTTAGGGGTACCAACCCTCCATGAAGTAAAAAATCTGCATCTAACCTGACTCCCTAAAAACTTTACGAATAGTCTACGGTTGACCAGAAGCCTTACCAAATAGCATAAAGAACTGATTAACATTTATTTTACAAGTTACACGTGCTAAATACTGTATTTTTAATATAAAGTTAAGCCAGACAAAAAAAAGTATGAAGAAAACCAAAAGGGAAAATACATTTACATTATTGTAATGTGTTTATTGGAAAAAAAATCTGCCTGTAAGTGGACCTGTGCAGTTCAAACTCATATTGCTCAAGGGTCAACTATCTTTTACAAGAGTATGAAACAACCTCTCTGAGAGGGGAGAGTGAAGGTGCTACCCTAAGTAACTGTGGAAATGAATGAAATCTGTGGGGCTAAAGGCAAAATCAGCTGCACATAAGCATTGTGCTCTACTTGATAAAGTTATGTCCAGTGGGCAAAAAGGTTAAGAACCCTGATGCTGTTTTAAAAGTATGCTGGAATTGAACTATTATTTAAATGATTCAGGCTGATGGTAAGGGGCTGGGTTTCTTATTGTTGGAGTGGAAATTTACAGATATGTATGTGCAAAAGTCTTCAATGACAGTAGTGCATTAATTAGAGTTAGAGATATCAGTATGCAGTCATGTTTGTCTTCATAGAGATAGAAATATCTAGTTAGTATAGACAGTTAGTAAACACACATGTATTGCTTGCTCTATTAGCCAAAAGAAGCTGAAAACAAAGATCTTTCATATCAATAAGCACACCTAGTGTCCAGGCTTGGTTCCTAATGTGATTCTTCAAGGAAAGGAATCAGGGCTCCTTGGAGAAGTGGCTGACTCTAGGACTGGGCCTGGAAATAAACAATATGATCCTGGAGCTTGTTTAGTGTCAGCAAGTAAGAACATGCTCATACAAACAAAAAATCAGGCAAATAAGAAAATCCCTCACTGATGATATGTCATGTGCCAAAGAAGCACAGGAGCCAATCGAATAAATTCACAATGGCCAAAATCCCAAAAATGACCTTAATGATTCCAAAGCCGGAGCAATTTGAGCAATAATATAAATAAAAGAGTATTGGATTTTAATCATAAGTATAAAATAAATACCTAGAGTTGACACTGATATAAATGATTGACTAATGAAATATATGAAGAAGCAATACATCTACCATAAAAAGAATTCCAAATGATTTATGTAGAAGTCCTCCATCAACAGGAGAACTCCTACTGAAGTTTTCTCTATATATAGTGACTACTTTTCAAGGAATATAGAATGGAAAAGGGTGGAAAACAGTAACCATAGAATAGAAAAACCTGAAAACCAGTATCTCAGTGAGGTGATAAGATTATGTCATAAAGATTATTGGTTGACCTAAATACAAAAATCAAGATGTTATACATCTCCTGAAGCATTTGATGATAATTCTTCATCTGACCTTGGAAGCTTTCTTACAATGTGTTCCCACTCTATTCTTTTTTTTTCTTTATGTTTTATTTAATTTTGGTGTTTTGTTGTCCTCTGAAAATTTAGACAGAATTCTACTCTACAAAATGGAATAAATTTGGCATAAAAGAACGTAGGAAATATTCCCAAGTCTTCCAGAAAATAACATATATCGAACTTAAACATTCAGGGAAGTAAAGTATATATTGTGAATACCCATAGGGAAACTCAAGAATTATAGGCTTAAATGTAGGTAAAATTAACTATTTTGATTGATTTATACAAAATAATTTAATTCTCATATTTAATATTCTGAACAGAATAGTAAATATTTTAAGCCACATCAATAAATCTAGAATCAGTCTCCGTTAGCTTTGTAAAGTTGAAGCAAAATAAGCACTTGAAAGAACTGAAATATTGAAAAGAATATAATAAGTTTCTCTTATTTGAGGTAAATATCATTTTTTATGTCCTAGAGCAATGTTGTGATAACCTCCAGTGTACATTATATATTTAAACCAATTTAGCAAATTTGTTATAAAAATATTTAAAGATATTTTAAAAATTTTATCACTGCTCCAACACTGCAAATTTAGGGTAAGGTATGGGCATATGGTAGCATGAGTTTTATTAAATATATACAAACATGGAATTTTAGAATCTATCCATGGATCCACAAACACATACATACACACACATAATATAGATTACATTCTATATAATATATAGAATTAGATATATCATGTTATATATTATATATTTACATGTATATAAATATTGTCTTTATCATCTTCAATTCCCAAAAGATGATTTTGATTATTCTTTAACTGATCATATATGGCTCATAATTCAGAAGGGAGTCAAGGACATAATGAACAGTGTAAACAGACTCTTGGTCCTCTAGCCATGAAGCTCCTCTCACAAACAAAATAGTTTCTTATTTATAGTTCAGTGATAGTTTATGTAAGTAACATGTAATACAGATATCCATCCATATGGATATATGTAGAGAAGTGTAAATATGCATACACACATATGTATTTTTAATTTCATGAATAAATCTTATATAATAGAATCCTAGGGTAGAATTAGTGGATCAAAGTGTACATTCTAAATTTTAATAAGTTTGTTGAATTTTTCTCAAAGTTACAGCAATGTACCCTTGGCCTTATACATATTCTTGCCAATACAAAACTTTAGCCAATTTTTTGATCTTCATAAATTTGATAAAAATAGGTAATTGTGGTTTTATTTTTGCATTTCTCTTATATTTAACATAGTTACACATCCATTAATATGTTTAATAACTATTACACTTTACATATTAACTTTTTTCATGTCTTGGCTCATTTTTTTGTTTTTATTTTTGTTTATTTTTGTTTATTTTGATTTTTATTACTGATTCACTATGTATAAAGATAATTAGTTTATCCAATAATTATCCTTTTGTACACTTTTCCAGTTTTCCAGTTGTCTGTTTCTCATGATACACTTCAAAATTTAACATTTATTTTTTCAGTCATTGGTCTTTTTCTGCTATTGAATCTTTGAGTCATATTAAGAAAGGCTTTCAATAATCTGTGATTCTGAAAGAATAATTTTGTATTTTCTTATAATATGCCTATGGCTGTATTATTTTTGTTTAAATATTTGAATTATTAGGCTTATACTTTGATTTAAAGCCTGAGGTATGGATCTTATTTTGGAGGAGAGTGAGGATGCTGTTTTTATATTTATGTTTTCCAGAGTGCTACTGTACTTTCTCAACATTCTTAAGAAATACATCTGTTCCTCACTGATTTGCAATATTATATTTATCAAAAACTATATTCCTTATTATGTATGTGTTTGTTTGGAAAGGATTTTCATTTACTCATTCATTCTACAAAAAAACTTAAACTTTGTTTCTGTTATTACTGTTTTTAAGTTTTAAAGATTATATATATGTATATAATTTTACACACACTGAAACAAAGATATATGTATATGTGTGTTTGTGTATGTATACAAAACCATATAAATATTTGTTTGCAGCAAGTAATCAGAGCACTAGTGGTTACTTTTATATTCCTCTAACAATCTTAGTTGGAAAAACATTGGAAAACTTCGCTATTCCTTTAGTATTTAACTGCAATTTTTTTGTAATTTTTTTAAACATTTACTCATTTTTCAGAGACTGAGAGACAGAGTGTGAGTAGGGGAGGGGCAGAGAGAGAGGGAGACCCAGGATCTGAAGCAGGCTCCAGTCTCTGAGCTGTCAGCACAGAGCCCAACGCAGGGCTCGAACCCCAGACAGTGAGATCATGACCTGAGCTGAAGTTGGAGGCTTAACTGACTGAGCCACCCAGGCACCCCTTAACTGCAATCTTACATAAAGTTTACTAATAGTGCATTTAGGGCTTTTATTTAATCACTATTTATTGTTAGATTAATGTATAATTGTGTTTGTTTTTTAACACACACACATATATGTATGTATGTGTATATAATTATTTATTTATTTGATATTAACCTCATGACTGTTCCATAAAAATTTTAGGATCTTTAGGATGTTATCATCTTTCTCTATGCCCTTGAGGAAACTGATTTTCATTTGCATTATTAATTCTTTACAAGCTTGGCATATTTCTCCTTCATGAATGTTGGAAAATAGCACACTGCTGGTTGAGGGATAAAAAGAGCAGTTCTACAAATTTTTATGGTCATTCTATTTCTATTCTATTGTCCTATGTTTGCAATTTATAAGTTCCAAAAATTAGTTACGTCTTAATTACTATTTAAGTTTATTTATGTACAATGTGAAAAGTGTTCTTATGATTCTTTTCATTTTAATTCTCTTGTGGGTATTTTATATTGTTATTTCTATTTTGTGTATATTTCTCCTCATTCAGTTAAGGCTGCCTTGATGAATTGTTCTCTTTGTTTTTCAAAGTAATAGCTCTTAGATTTATATGCTCCGACATATTCCACTTTATTTTATTAATTTCTTTTTCCCAATTAGGTTTCTTTTCTACCTCAATTACCAACTTAAGTTGTATGTTTCACTTATTATGGTATTGTTTTTTTAATAATATATTCTGTTGATTTTATAATACACTATTTATGAGTATTTATTTTACTTTGAGCTTTGTCTTAACTGTATCCCATAGGGTCTTTCATGTAGATTTTTCTTACTACCTTTAAATCAAATAGAATTTAGATTTAATCTTCTCTTTAAAACAACTTTTTTTGGGGCACCTGGGTGGCTCAGTCGGTTAAGCGGCCGACTTCGGCTCAGGTCATGATCTCGCGGTCCGTGAGTTCAAGCCCCGCGTTGGGCTCTGTGCTGATAGCTCAGAGCCTGGAGCCTGTTTCAGATGCTGTGTCTCCCTCTCTCTGACCCTCCCCCATTCATGCTCTGTCTCTCTCTGTCTCAAAAATGAATAAATGTTAAAAAAAAATTTAAAAAAAAAAAAAAAATAAAACAACTTTTTTTTTTTAAAGTTTATTTATTTTGCGAAAGAGAGGAAGAAAGAAAGCACACACAGGGGAGGGACAGAGTGGAAGAGGGAGAATCCCAAGCAGGCTTGCACTGTCAGCACAGAGCCTGACATGGGGCTCTATCCCAAGAACCGTGAGATCATGACCTGAGTCGAAACCAAAACTCAGACACTTAACCGAATGAGCCAGCCAGGCGTTCTAAGACAATATTTATTAAATAATTTTTTTAACATCCGTAATGGCACAATTTCTTTTATACATTTTTCTACTTTTTTTTCTTATTAATAATTTCCACATTTAACTAAAACTAAGTCAAAGAACATCTTCTTTACTATTCAAAGTTTTTTGAATTTTTGAAGATATTCTTTATGGATGAATACTATAGAGTTTGATATATAAAAGTTATATTTATTTTATGACTTGTGCAATTTAGTTATTCTGTATTTTTATATACGTTGGTGTATGTTATCACTGGGTGAGAAACATAAATTATTATTTTGATTTACATTGCTTTGTTAATTGCCTGTAGCTTATGCCTTATAATTTTGATTATACATTTGTGCATAGATATTCATGATTGGATATTACATTTGGAATTACAAGTGATCTTTTAATGAATTTCCTTTTGTATTAAGACTGCAGCTCCAGATTTTTAAAAGAGCTTTATTAAGGTATAATTGATTGCATGAATTAAAACTGTACAATTTTTCTAAAGTGTTGTCAAATGTACATATGAAACCAGCATCATATACATATACACAGACGGCACACATAAATATATTGTCTACATATACAAACAAAATATTTTGTATACACACACATTTTTTATTCTTGTAGGCGGTATAATATCAGTGTTATATGTGATTACTGTATGCTTCCTCTAATCCCTTACAATGATTCCTCATTCTGAGATGTCTTCCTCACAGGAAACTGAAGAGTACTGTGTTGAACACCTGAGTTGGACCAACTGCAGATCTTTAGGGTTCTCTCTCTAAAGTTCTCTTCCCCCCAATACTGTGTCTTGGGTACTCTCGCCTTTTCCCTTTCTCTAGATTCAGCTCCATCTCCTCAATTCCCACTTGACTCTACCTAGGTTCCCCTTGTTGTTCCATGGCCTGAAAACTCTCTCAGGGCAGTAAGGTTGTACAGTCGTAGGAATCACCATATTAGTTTTCTGTTGCCCAGGAAATCACTGCTTCTTACTGGATATCCATTTTCTTTTCTGAGTTCTGAAATTTGTATTTCATGATTGTCTTTGGTCTAAAACATATGTACTTCAGTGACTATTTCTGAATTAATTCTTTCATTTGATGGCATGCATTCAATTACAATTTTAATCTCTTCTGTAACTTCCTCTTTCTGGTGGATTTCACAAGGATCCTCAGTTTGGTTACTATTTTCCATTATTTTTTATTTCCTTTGTAATTTTTTTAATTTAAGTTTGTTTCTTTAAAAAAATTTCTTATTACTATTTAATTAATAAGGCAATAAAGCAACTTAATCCACTCAAGTAACACATATAACGTATTTACATATATATGGAGAGACAGATTGAAAGAAAGGGAGGGAAAGAGGGAGACACTTAACCATGTATTATTGTAGAAACTAGAGATACATAAACCATTAAAAAAAAAAGAAAATATACTTTCACAGACTTTACACTTTAGTGGGAGTAAAAGGGCAATAAAACATAAGCAACTAAATATAGTATATGTGAGACAGGGTTAGTTCTATAAAAGAAAACAAAGCATAGTAAGAACTAGAGAATGAAGGGTCTTGTTGATATTTTAGAAAATGTTTTCAGAAAAAAAATACCTTGTAAGTTATTTGGAGAGCACTCATGGTTATTTTCAGAAGATTGTAAGTCCCTGTGCTTATCTGTGAGAAAGGTATTATAGGAAAAGAGGAAAAATACATGAAAAAAAATGCATAAATGGAATATGCATAACAGTTTGAGAATAGTAAAGAAACAACTTTAGCTGAAGTTAATGTTAGCAAATGCGAGTATTTTAGAAGATGAAGGCATATAGTTAACAATGAGAAAGACTGTATAGGGACTCATAAACCAATATAAGAACTTTACATTTTATTATTAATTAGAAGGAAAACCATTGGAGAGTTGTAATAGGAATGGCATGATTTAATTTATAAATTTTATTTTCAAAAGCTTTTCAGGATCAGTGGAGGAAAACACTTTGAGAAGCAAAAAAAGGAAACATGTAACATTAACATTGCAAAATTTCACGTGAGTTATGAAGGTTGCCTGGGTTGAGGTGGTTATGCTACAAATGGTGAGAAGATATTGAATTCTAGATACTAGATTAAAGTAGAGTGTACAGGTTTTTTGAGGAAATGAAGGTGAGGAAAAGAGAGAAGTTAAGGATGGCTCCAAAGTTTTCATTATGGGTTAAGAGAAAAAAAGTCTTGCCATTTACTAATATGAGAATGCGTGGAGAAAACAAAGTTTTGCAGTGGAGAATCAAGAGCTTGGTTTTAGATATGTTAAATGTGAGATACACTGCAGACTTCCAAGGGTGAACCAATGATTTGGATAAAAAAATCTAGTTCCAGAGAGAGATAACGTCTAGAAATACAAATTAGAATCATCTGAATATAGATGGTGTTAAAAACGATATGACTCTATAAGATCATATGGGGAGGGGTTACAGATTAAAAGGGAGAAATAACCCTTGATTACTTATTTCCAGGAGTGGAGGCCACAACCTCTGGAGTCAAAAATAATTTCTAGCAATTGTCTATGAAGTTTCATATATTTCTGGTGTGTGTGTGTGTGTGTGTGTGTGTGTGTGTGTGTGTGTAGTTGAGGGAAAAGTGGACTTTGTGGGAATACACAGTTGTTTTAACATTTACTTATCTCTAAACGACAGAAATCAGCAGTCTGGGGTGGGTCCATAGTTTAATACCATTTACCATGCTTCATTTCTGAATGGCAGACTCCTGGAAAGCTTATACGTGCTATTCTGTTAAAGACCAGCTCTTCTCTGCTTTTATGGAATTCAGAATAACTCCTGCCACCAGCTTCAGATGCCACTCCCATTGTTTCAAACAGGACATTGCTGACTTCTGGTTTTACCCTTCATAAAGTGTCATCACTTTAGACAATGATCTTGTGCCAATTAGTTCCAAGAACTGCAGCCGTATGCATCTTCATATCCTCACTTTGATCTTCAGTAGCACTGACAGCCCTTCCTCATATGTACTGGTTTGGGGTTATGAATCTCTCATACTTTTAGAGAAGCTAATTTGCAAGTCCGTTTCTCATTATGGTTGTTGTTTCAGTATAATTTTAGTGACCTAAAATTTCTGGGAAAATAGGCATGGTTTCTCAATAGTAAATATATCTAAGAATAAAAATATTTTCTGGCTCTTGATAAAAATATTTTTCTTCAACTTTGCTGAACATGTCTGCCCTTTCTATTACCTTCTCTAGGACGAAAAACAATATTAACTCGAGGTGACCTTAACACCAGCTTATAAAAGTGTACAGTTTACTTAAATTCTCTTTTACCTGACCTTTACTAGGCTTAGTTAAGATGGATTTTTTGGTCTACCTTGTAGATTTTTTTTTTTAATACTAGGATGGCCTTGTCATTCTCTCTACAGTTTCTCAAGAGTAACATTATTAATAATCTGCTGAGCATACTCTTAAAAATGGATTTCTTCCAATAGATTAGTATATTTTCATTACAACTTCCAGGGACTTTGAGGTGAATGATTTAATCTCCATGACACAACAGGTATTGCGTTTCTTGACAATTATTTTATGCCTCAGGTTGTATGAGGCACAGAGCTAAAAGACATGTTTTTCCCCACGTGACAAGTTCCAGGTTTCATAAAATGTCTGACTACAGAATAGCTTCCTTTTAATAAGAAGAGACTTAAATAAGGATAAGACATCCATTTCCTCCAAGGTGAAAAAGAATCATGACTACCTGTCAGATAACATGAGAACTAAGATTTTATGTCTTAGTGTAATAATCTGCTACATAATATGTATTGATTTGCTTTTTGCTTTTTTAGCTAAACACTCTTAAAATGCACCCTCCATTTCAATGCTTACAAATGCTAGGTGCATTTTGTTGAGCTAGCTTCTTAAATCTACTTATTTTACTAATTCAAAGGGAAGCACAGCTTTCCTTAACCTATAATTTGAGTATTTTGCATCTAATTGGTTGCAGTTGAGTAAATCTATGTTTGTCCTTCCAGTGTTAAACACATAAGCCAAGTGTTTATGCTATGTAAGTGTGATTAGCTTGTGAAAAATTCATCAAGTGCCCTGAGATCTGCACAGCTCATTTAAAAATTATGTATAAAGTTTTGAAGAATAAAAATGATTTGACACGTAGGCAGCCTGCAAAGAAACTGACACATAAAGGGAAGAAGATCAAACAGGAACAGAGCAGGCATATTCACACTGCAGTGTGCAGTGTCTGGTTCCACTCCAAGGGGGTTGAAAGAACCAGTAGACATGAAATATACAGAAAGAATAGAGATATAAATCTCAAGATGAAGAAAGAAAAGACCACTTGACATCCAAAAATAAGTTTTTTAATTTTACGTTTTTGATATGCAGTCAATCAGCTCACCTCAGTTTAATTTAGTTAACTGAATACAATTGTTGTCTTAAATCTGTAGAAAGCAACAAATACCAGAGAACATTTTTGCTAAATAAAATGAATCTCTGATTTCAATTTTTCTCAAATTTCCCGTAATATATAGGCAATGTAAAGAAATTATTATATATTTTTGGGCAATGCACAGAAATTATCTACCCAAGCCTAAACTCAGAATGCCAATTTACAACTACTTAATTTTTAAACATGATATAACTTTTTTTCAATTTTATTATAATGTCAAACGTTAGTTAAAGGTTATGTTCTAACCATCTCATTTAACATTTATTTACTTGCTAATCATCCATTATTTTAAATTTCAATATTCAAATTCATTCTTGTTTAATTTTTAAAATTTAAGCCCATCAAACATTTGCATGCCATCAAATTTATTTTTGTATTTAATTATTTTGAAAACACTCATGTAAAAGTATATAAAGATGACACTAAGGCAAGTAACCGATAGACAGTGAAAACAACACCATATTAAATTGAAAATTATAAGAACTGAGAATACATTGCCCTTTATAAAAGGTGGTTTTATAACAGTGGAATAGTGGTTTTTTTAATCCAGTAGGATTGATACACAAAAAGATACCTTAATTTTCATCCTTTGATATATAAATCTCAAGGAAATAATACTTTCTGGGTAAAACATAAATAATTATTAGATGAATATAATAGAAAAAGGAGTAATTATCAGAATTTCTGTATTTAAGAGTATGTATGTGCTCTTTATATTCTGATAATGCTGACAAGCTGCCCCCCCAAAGGCTTTGATTAGTTGTATTTCTTTCAACAGGTATCCAATATCTGAAGTAGTTACATTTTAATGTTGGTTTAATTTGCACAAGCTTGATACATTTTAAGTTGATAAATATTCTCATATTTTTGTTGGCAGTTCCTATTATTGCCTGTGAATTGACTATATGCTCTATATTCGTTTTTTCCAATATAGTTGTTTGTCTTTTCTTTAGTTAATATTAATTAACCAGAGAACCATCCATTTTCATCTTCAAAGATTTGCTTCAGATCATTTCTTATTTGATGTCTTCTCTTGTTTTTTCTCAGCGCTGTTTCATTTTTATCAAGTTTTACAAACGAAAACATAAAAGGCTTCATCTGTATTGTTTATTTTGCACTCCTTGACTAAATATAAACACTCTTTTCTTACCTGAATTGTCTAAGCCCATTAAAATCCATTTTCTTGGTGTGCTTTTGACCTCCCGTTTCTTCCTTTGTGAATGATGTCACTGTCTCTTCTACAATGATGTAGCCTCCTTGTTTTTTCATCCTACATAATTTTAGCTATAATAGACTTGAAAGCTCACTGAATACCTTTATTATGAGTATTGAGAGGACTCTTTGATTAGGTTATAGAAGTGACTTCTAGTCTTTAGAGTAAGGACAGAGCTGCACAGTTTTCGCTTCTTGGTGACTAACTATACAAGACCACCTCAGAGAAAACAAGCTTCCAACATCGTATTTAATTATGTTTTCTTCATTTCTAGCTCAAGTATAAAGTCTAAAATGATATTAACGCACATTTTCTATTTTTGTTTTTTTCCCTTCTTTGCAAACTATGGTTTTATTTCCAAAGATAACTTTTCAAACATTTGTCTGTTTTCAATTTTCAGATTTCTCTTACATTTAATTGTCTCCAGAAATATGCCTTCATTGATTCAAATTTTACTCAATTTCACTCATATCTGCTTCCAAAATTATTTAGCCAGCCAGTTTTAATTGCATTAAAAATATCCATTCTGTAATTGGGTGAGATTTTTTTTTTTACAGTTTACTACATGTTGAGCAAATCTCATAATTTGATAGGTATTTGCTTTCTTTTGATCAAATATTATAATTTTATTAGCCACAAAAAATATAAATTAATGTTTACTTCCAGGCATTTTAAAAATATAAAAGACTGCAGATGCTTCTATGAGCATAATTATTTAAAATGTGCATTAAGCAGTAACTTTAAGGACAGGCAAAGGAACTTTCACTCTTCCTGAAAGATCCTCATTAAATTACCTTAGTTTGTGCACATCTTATATGCACATATTTTACTTAAGAAATATCAGGATAACACATCTATTTCTCCTTTCCTATTCACTCCTGTCCTGTCCTCCCCAAAGTTCAATTTCAAGGTCAAATTCAAAGCTGGGCTCCATTTTCTGAGGAATCAATAACAGCATGGGGGGGCACCTGGGTGGCTCAGCCAGTTAAGTGGTGGACTTGGGCTCAGGTCATGATCTCATTATTCGTTATTCAAACCCCTCATCAGACTCACTACTGTTAGGACAGAGCCCACTTCGGATCTTTTGTCCCCCTCTCTGTCTGCCCCTCCCCTGCTCATGGTCTCTTTCTCAAAAATAAAATATATATCAGCTTGGGTATCCATTGGAACGAATGATAGTTGGGCTTTTTTGTATGGTCTCTTTTCCTATGACTAGATGGGGAGTAGAGGGGGTTTTGCACTTTAGCTACCTCTTTGGCTTTCCTTTTCCTATTTCTTTTGGATGTATTTCTTTTTTTTTTTTTAATTTTTTTTTTCAACGTTTTTTATTTATTTTTGAGACAGAGAGAGACAGAGCATGAACGGGGGAGGGGCAGAGAGAGAGGGAGACACAGAACCGGAAACAGGCTCCAGGCTCCGAGCCATCAGCCCAAAGCCTGACGCGGGGCTCGAACTCACAGACCGTGAGATCGTGACCTGGCTGAAGTCGGACGCTTAACCGACTGCGCCACCCAGGCGCCCCAGGATGTATTTCTAATAATGGAAGAAGGATCACAAAAATTACACCTACATCTAATGTCCCATTTTTCTCTGTCATTTCTATTATTATCATGCAGGTCAACAGATTGTTGAATCTCTCATACACTGTTCACTTTGGTCTGACTTCTTATACTCACTAACATTATAACTTAGTTATACCAAAAAATACATAGGTTTTCAGTTTTTGTTTTTAACCTCCAAGATATCTATTCTTTAGAAGCCTCAATTCCATTTCTGAACTTATCATGAGGTCTGAGTAGACAGGGTTTCAACTGCCCTTCATAAGAGCCAATTGCACATTTTGTTCCCTCTCTAGAACTTTACTTTTTTTTTCCTCCCCAGAATTTTCTGTACAAGTCAGCCTTTGTCAGTGCACTAATACTCGCATGACTTCTCCATCCTTTCGCTAGTAAAACATAAACTACTATCTCTGCTTCAAACTACCATTTCCATGGGTAAAGTGAGACCTACTTCAATGTTTCAGAAATTCCTTATTGCATAAATCCATATTTCAGAATACAAGTCATGTTCGCACTTTCTCAGGTTCCTTTGCAGGGAAGTTTCAGGTGCGTCACCTTGACTCCTATCAGTTGCAGTGTATCTGGGCTAGTACTGGGAATTAGATTCAATGATTACAAGCAATAGACTTGATCAATTACCTCAGCAGCGAAGGCTACTGCATCCAGTTTTCAGAAGTTTCATTTTTAGCAATAGGGTTTTAAGTAAGTATGAATGGTGTTAGCAAGGAAAGTGGTTGCATAATCTCCTATAGGGCAGCAATGTCATGGATAAGTTTTGTCACGTAACTTTGATGACTTTTAGTGACTGTGTAGCCTCCAATTCTGGTTCCTTCAGTCCTCTTGGCAAGATACTATATGCCATCCAATACCCCATAGGAAAGCCATTTTCTGTTTACATACATAGCCAGAGTTAGTTTATATTACTTCAATTAAGTTCTCTCTTGTTAAAATATGTAAATTTTGATTTTTAAAAATTGAAAAATCATTATATTCTCACCTTTTATATAAAGGGATAAGATTTCAGGAAGGTTTTATTTTTAACTTGCATTTTCATGTTTATAAAAAATTAATATATGTAAATATATACAAAGTCATAAATCCAACTATGGAAGGAATAAGTCATGAGGATGAAAGATGGAGTACAGAGAAACAGTCAACGTATTGTAATAGTGTTATATGATGACAGATGGAGGAGCGCCTGGGTGGCTCAGTCGCTTAAGTGGCCAACTTTGGCTCAGGTCATGATCTCACAGTTCGTAAGTTCAAGCCCCACATTGGGCTCTGTGGTAACAACTCAAAGCCTGCAGCCCACTACAGATTCTGTGTCTCCCACTCTCTCTCTGCCCCTCCCTGCTCACGCTCTGTCTCTGTCTTTCAAAAAATGAATAAACATTAAAGAAAAATTAAAAAAAATATGGTGACAGATGGTGGCTACACTTGTGGTGAGCATAATACAACGTATAGACATGTTGAATCACTATGTTGTATGCTTTAAATTAATGTAACATTGAATGTCAACTATGCTTCAATAAAAAATAAATAAGATGAAAAATAAATAAATAAATAAATAATGCAAAGAATAAAAAATTCTGGAAAAAAACTAATAAATCTATCCCTACTGGAAAAATCTTCCAGAGTTAATATGCTAGTGTCACAAGCAGAAAGATTCTGAGTCATGATATTTGGACAAATGGATGAAATGTACTTTACAACACATATGGAGAATAATAGACTTAAATTCTAGTCTTGATTCTGTCACTACTAAGCTCTATTTCCTTTGGCAAGGCATTTAATCTTTTTTGTTGTTGTTCTACTTATTTTCCTATAAATGGATAGGGTTAGATGACATCCTCACAATAGCCCTTCCTTTAAATTTGAAGACATGTCAATACAAATTCCTAAAATAAATAATGTAAATATTAAATATTAACATATTGGGAACTTTATTTTTTACTTTTTATTTTAAATGTTTATTTATTTTTGAGAGACAGAAAGAGAGAGCACAAGCGGGGGAGGGGCAGAGAGAGAGAGGGAGACAGAATCTGAAGCAGGGTCCAGGCTCTAAGCTGTCAGTGCGGAGCCCGACGTGGGGCTCGAACCCATGAACCATGAGATCATGACGTGAGACAAAGTCAGATGCTCAACGGACTGAGCCACCCAGCCACCCCCATATTGGGTATTTTAAAAGAAAATTATTACAGTGAATCAAATAAAATCAAATAAATCTGAAATTATAGAGCTAGCCAAAAAGCCTCTTGGGGAGTGGTCATCAGATATGAAAGAAAAAGACCTTACATTACTACTGTAAAAAAACACACGACTTTACTAAATTTCCAAAATTGAAAGCCAGTTGATTTTAAAACTCTTTCTTCTGCATATCTATTGCTAGAACACTGTTAATTCACCTTTACAAATAAAAAAAAAAAAAAAAAAAAGAAAAATGTAGTGTGTCGCCTGGCAACTACTTTTGGCATTGTGAGTGGGGTAGGCTGTCTCCTCACTCACTTTCACTTTTCCCATCTGCACCAGTTTCTCATGTGAGAGTTCCTCTCCATGGGATTCTGGCAACTCAACCAACATCAGTTGTTGCAAATGTTATCATAAGAAGGAATGAAAAGAAAAGCTCATTTCTTTAATGTACAACAGCTAAAATTTTCAAGTTTCAGTTAACATTCAAAGGCTAAAGAAGACAACAACATGCTTTGACATACCAGTATGAACCTTTTTGGACAGTCAAGACTTCCCTTTATTCCACCAATGAAATCTTAGCTGACTGAATACTGTTTTTTCCTTTCATTTTTCTTAGGAGAATGTAAAATTCTTAAAATAATCACAATGATTTTTTTTCCCCTCCTCAAGGTTATCATTATTTTGCTCATTTTGAGCCAGGAACCACTGAGATTCCTATTTGTGGTCCCAATTATGTTTTCACCAGCTGAAACATGAGTCATATGATTTACTTTCTTTAGCACGTTGGAAATTTCATTTCTCCCAATTCCAAGACTTTCTTGTGCCCCAGTTTTACTATCTCAGAGTATGAAGAAGGCAAAGTATATCACCAGCCTCATGTATTTAATACTAAGACAATTCAGGTAAATCTCATACACAAATGTGACTACCATAGCAGATTATACCGGAAACCAGTGGCGTTCAACAATACTGGTATCGCTAACTAGAGGGCATTTGCTGGGATTCTTGGCTTCCACAATAACATTGGCCTACTACAACCAGCATTTAATGAAAGGGGCTAAGGATGTTAGATTTTCTGTATATTGTCTACTGTCCACTAACATCCCTTCCCATTCTTACTCACTTTACCTCTCCCACTCTCAATACAACAGAAAATAAGGATTATAGCTACGGCTTTCTTTGCACATAAGTTTGGATATTTTTATTTAGGTTAATCTAACGAAATAGTTGGTATAGTTTTGGAAGGTGGAAATAAGATGAATGCCATCTTCCTGTAGCTGCCATTTGCTGCTGCTTAAAGAAAGTTGTCATTTTTCTGCACCAGACACTATTGTCTGTTAACCAGCTCTCTGTTTGTCAATAAACTAGGAAAGCAGCTTTGGTTTCTTCATATGACTCTATGATTCCTGGATAACAGTTCTGGGTATCCATACTCCAAGCTTTGTTTGGGCCATGCTGTGGCTGTGCTATCACTCACAGACCAAGGCCACCGTAGCTCCAGTGGCAGCCTTAGAAATAAGAACCCTACGTGGGAAATTATGGATTTTTCTAGGAAACATTTCAATACAACCAGGCTAGAACTTCTTCCTTCAATCCTTCCAAAAATGTTATAAATTCTTAATCTACTGTATTAAATTGTTTGCTGTTAATAATAGAGTAGTTTATATTTTGAGTACTGAATCTTAATTCCTTCATATTATATCCTGCAATGCTCATTATCATTCATAGATGAAGGATTCTCCTGTATTGAATGAACTTTTTTGATATCCCCTAAGAGCTTTATTTTACTTTTTTTTCTTTACTATGTTTATATTTGACTTATATGAATTTCTTGACAATAAAAATCTAATCTCTCATGGCAGAAAGTAAACCAATTATTGTCAGGAGCCCTGAAGGGATGGTTGACAGGGAAGGGACACAAAAGAATTCTTTAAGGTGATGAAAATGTGATATATCTTGATTACAGTAGTAATTACATAAATATATACATTTTCCCACATTTAATAAAGTTAAAACAATTAAAATATGGATGCATTTTTTATGTAAATTATTTCTCTTTTAAGCTGATTTTAAACAATTAACATTTGCATAGGGTATGCAATTTACAAAAATATTTTTAATATATGAAATATGTTTAAAAGTATATGAGCAGAGGACTTAACTCTGTTCAAGATATATAAACTATTTTAATATATAAGATATATAAAGCTATTTTAATATAGCAGAATTTTCCAAGAGTAATGTTGCCTTAATGGAGAGAACTTGCTTTGTTTGAAATGTTTCTAAAATTATTTCACTCTTCCTAAATATAATATCAACAACATTAACATATTTGTCAATATACCATACCAAAACAGGTTTTCATATGTAGCTTTCATAACCATAGTGATTCCAATTATAAGTGCAAATGTCTGATTACAAGATTGGGCCTTCAAATGTAATTTATACTACTGAATTATATATTGCATTATAACTTGCTTCCTATTTTATTAGCCCTTTATTGCAGTAAATTTTTGATGTTTGTTGCTACATCATAGTAAGGGACAGAAATCTTGGTTAAAGCTGCTAATTAAACAAATCATTCATTCATTCCAAAACATATCTTGTAGGCCTATTATGTAATAGTTACTATTTGAGGCACTGAAGATACCACTGTGATAAAGATAAAAAGATAGCCCCCATGGCTACAGAGATTTTACCTTTTAGTGAGGTAGACTAATAATAAAAATAAATTAAAAAATATCAGACACTGATAAAGGCTATTTAAAAAATGGAGTAGTTTAGAGTCAACAACCTAAAATCTAAGACTCATGTTCGATAAATTTTTACCTACTTTATTTAATTAGTATAACATTTCTTTATTTTCTGGCCTGGTAGAGCATAGTAAGTATGCAAACAAACCAAACCAAACAAACAACAAACAAACAAACCCCACTTTTAATTAAAACAATAATAAACCTTTATTCTAGTTTCCTCTGATATCCCTTGTCCTGGGTTGGGTTATCTAGGAAGTAGATGCTGAGATGGAGTTAAGAGTAAAATAGGTTTACTGGGGAGTAATACCTATGAAATAAAAAAAAAAGACAATGCAACATGAGGCAAGAAGAGTCATAAGATCATAATGTTGGGACTTGAACAAATATCTTCAGATAGAGGAGTCCCGACCTGGGCAGAAATAGCTAAGCCTGAGCATTACCATCTTACTCAGACATTAGCCAAGGGCCACTCTGAGAACAATGTGACCTTGGTTTGAATGCTGAGGTGGAGTAGAAGAAGCTAACAGCCAGAGGTTTATCAGGTACCCTATTTCTCATGGCTAGACAGTGCATCTTCCCGTGAAAGGGAATCTGAATGGAGTTCCCTGTTCTGCCAAACTCCTCTCCTGTAAAATTTAGAAATTTATAGTGGTGTACTTACTAATCACCAGTTTTATTTGTTTGTTGTTTGTTTGTTTCATCCGGGCTTTATGACACACTGACTATCAATCAGTTATGCTTAAAGACCACCGATGTCTAGTGGGGTGAGTATATTCCCTACTTTCACAAGAGCATGTTAATCCACATTTGTAACAGACAACTCTCTAAGATTCATGTCCTGTTCATTTCCCACTTTCTCAATCTCCTACTTTTCTCTGTATATCTCTACCCCAAATATCTGGTATACCAGTGTTTGTTCTAAAGTTACTTAGGACCCAGCAGGGAAACTGTTTCCACACATCCCTGATAGAGAAACTCTTAATAGATTCCCAAACCAAAAGTCCTATTTTCCTTACTTACTAAGTCTTGGGGCCTGGGAAGTAATTGAGAATTATATAATCATTTTCCATATTATCCACCATAAAACTTTGTCTTTTATCCTAATTTGTTTAATTCTGGCATTGAACAACTTTTGGAAGACAGATGACAGCAGAAACATTTCTTGGAGGCAATTCTTTCCCTGCTGTAGGTGGCCCTGACCCTATTTCCCTGAATATTTTATTTTTATTTCTCTCTGCTGTTCTTCTTTCCTTTCCAGCAGGTCAAGTTGAATTTTCAAAACTTTGATGTATTTTTTCTCCCCTACCATATGTAGACCTAACACAGTCTTTTGCAGCTTTTGACTGAAAGATAAAAATCTGTCTTTAAGTGGAGTTCATTGTTCCCAGAATTTCTGAAATCGTCTTTCTAACTCCAAGTTTTGTTGTTTTTTTTCCCCCTGGACCAAACTCTGAAGGTTTATAGCCTACTGACCTTAATGTTCCCTCTGCCATTAAGGACTCTTGATTTCTCAAATAAGAGCATTTGAATCTTTTTTAGTAACTCTCTCCTTTTTTCTTTTCCTTTTTATGAAACTGGGTCTGTGACAGCTTCATTTGGATGTTGCTCAATGCAAATCTAGGTGGTACCATTTATTTCCTATATAATACTCCCACCACTTTTTTCTGTTTATTATTAAGTTCTATCACACTGCCAGAGAAAGACAGAAAATTAAAGAAATGGACACTCTTTAGGGATTTTATCTTTCTCCATCTTTATCTGTCTTCATCTGACTAACAAACTTATATCTAACAGTGAATCTTCATTAAGATTTCCTAGGTTGCCTATTAAAAATGCACCTAACCTGTCCTTTTGTCAGTAATGAATTGGTATTTCCATAGGCGGAGCTTGTGAAGCTGTATTTTCAAAAGTATCCCACGTGTTTTTGTTTTGGTTTGGTTTTTGTCCTAGTACCATCATCAAAAAATAGGAACTTGTATTTGATTAGTCCCTTTATTGGACTCTTGTTCCTGGTGCTTACAGGTGGGAGGAGGTTGGAAAGGTGTCTGAGCTCCCCTCAGAGGCCAAAGATGAGACTCAACCATACATTCCTCTCTGGAATATACTCTTCTGGCTCACTTTTAATATAAGTCCATATTCAATATATTACCTTATTTGGGCTCTGTTAGCCCTTTATTCATAAGTGAGGTTAGATCTGATTTTAGGGGGACTATATTTGACAGATGTGTACTTTAGAGTATTGATAATTTCACAATTTGGAAAATTATCTTTCTTTGACTATATTTTGGAAGAGTTTATGTAACATGGACAAGATTTGTTCCTTTAAACTTTGAAATAATCTATAAATCTGGTCTTAATTTTTCTATAAGAAAACAAATGCAGAAAAATGTAGACAGGGAGAATAGAGTATTTTAATATTCTCAAAGAGAGAGATAGTTAGCACTTTTGCTTAGTCAGTAGATAATCAGGAATTTTTTTAAAAGGTAAAAAACACTGACTCCTTCAAAATCTTCAACAAAATACTAACAAATCAACTTCAGAAATATAAGAAAAAAGCATTTTACACCAAGAAAACTTCTGAACCAAGTGGGATTTATGTATTAATGTAATACTTTATATCAATAAATAAAAAATACAAAATCACATTGTCATTACAAGTGATCCAGAAAAAGCATAGGACAATATCCAACACCCTTTCAAGAAAAATATATTCAACAAACTAGGAATAGAAGGGAATTTTTTCAACTTGATAAAGAGTATTTACCAAAAATACCCACAGCTAACATCATACTTAATGGTGAGAGACTAGATGGTTTCCCACTAAAATCAGGAGAAAGACAAGAATATTAGACCTTGGCACTTCTATTTAACATTGACTTGAAGTCAACTGCCTAGGTAATTAGGCAAGAAAAATAAATAAAAGATAACAGGTTGGAAAGTAAGTAAAACTATCTCCCTTCAGAGAGATGACATAATCCTTTATATGGAAAGTCCTTGAAATCCACTAAAACATATTAGAACTAATAAACTAGTTTAGCAAAACTACAAGATATAAGATCAATACACAAATCAGTGGTATTTCTATACACTCACAAAAAACAATCCAAAAATAAATTAAGAAAACAATTCAATTCACAATAACATCAAAAGAGTAAAATACTTATGAATAAATGTAATGAAAGAAGTGCAAAACGTGTGCTCTAAAAACCATAAAAAACAGTTGACACACATTTTTCTAAATATTTAAATAAATGTAAAAATATCCCACATTCAAGAACTGGAAGACTTAAAATTGTTAAGAAGGCAATATTTGCCAAACTGATCTACAGATTCAACACCATTTAAGGTTGTCTTCTTTGTAGAAATTGGCAAGCTGGTTCTAAATTCATATGGAATTGCAAGGGACCCAGAGTAGACAAAACAATCCTCAAAAAAGAACAAGTAGGAGGTCTCACACTTTTTAATTTCAAAACTTACTACAAAGCAACTTAGTACAAATTTTACTACAAAACTTACTGCAAATCATTATAGCACTGTCAAAAGAATAGACATATAGATAAGCACATAGAAATGAGACTCCAAAAATACATATATTCAACTGATTTTCAAAACGAGTGCCAGGACAATTCGATGGAACACAGAATAGTTTTTTCAACAAATGGTGCTGGGATAACTGGATAGTCACATGCAAAATGAAGTTGGACCTTTATGTTATTCCTTATACAAAAATTAACTAAAAATAAATTAATAACCAAAATGTAAGAACTAAAAGTCTAAAACTCTTAGAAGAAAAGATGAAATAAGTCCTTACAACCATAAATTTGAAGTAGTTTCTTACATATGACCCCAAAAGCATAAGCAACAACGAAAAAAACCAAAAATTAATTAGATTTCATCAAAATTAAAATATTTTGTGAAAATTTTCAAAAAGTGAAAAGCCAACTCACAAAATGGGAGAAAATACTGGCACATAATATATCTGAAAAGGACTTGTATCTAGGATATATAAGGAACATTTACAACTCAGTAATAAAAAAGAAAACTAATCCAACTAAAAAGTGAACAAGGATTGTGAATAGGAATTTCTCCAAGGAATATACACAAAAGGGTAATAAACAAATGAAAATATGCTCAATGTCATTAATCATCAAGGAATGCAAATCAAAGCCGTAAGACACCACTTAATACACACTAAAATGGCTAAAATCAGCAAGTTGCATAACAAAATTGTCAATGAGGTTATGGAGATATTAGAATGCTCATACACTGCTAGTGGGAAAGTAAAATAGTGCAGCCAAGTTGAAAAACAGTCTGGAAGTTTTTGAAATGAATAAATGAGAAATGAACACATACATCGAAACAAAAATCTGTACATGGATGTTTACCACTGCATTTATAATAGCCCGAACCTGAAAACAACCTAAATGTCCATCAACACAGCAATGGATAAACAAAATGTGGTCTATTCTTACAATTGTATAGTACTCACCTCTATAAAAGAATAAATTACTCATATATGGTGATATATGAATCATAAACCTTGAAAAGAGTATGCGAAGTGAAAGAAGTTAATCACAAAAGATGGCATACTATATGATTTCATTCATATGAGAGTCCAGAAGTGGGAAATCTATATAGATAGAAAGTAGATTAGTGGTTGTTTTAAGTTGCTGCTTTAGGAGTACTGAGGATTCAGAGGCATAATAGGTTAGGGATAGATTCTTTTGGAGGTGATGACAATATTCTAAAATTGTGGGAAATGTTTGCACATACCTGTGAATGTACAAAGAACCACTGAATTGCACACTTTAAACAGGTGCATTGCATAGTATATGAATTCTATCTAAATAAAACTTTTTTTTAAAAAAAGACTCTCCTTTCAATTCAGAACTTGTTCCTAATGAATAGGTCAGGTAAGTGACAGGAATTCTTCATGATTCGGTAAACTCAGTACAGTTTTTGTTTTTTTTTTCAAAGATGCGATTCCCAATCCTAAATTCCTAGTTGCTATTCTATTTAAAAGTGTTTACCTTGATTCTCATTCTCAAAATCTATTTGGAACTTGACTTTATGTATCTGGGTGGAAAAGTTGACATTCATTGAAGCGTCGTGGTGAATTTATTATGGTAAAATAATGAATTTTTTCTATAATGCAAAAAGAGATAACTAAAATTAAATGTTATGTATATACAATTACCTTATATTTAGGGAATATAAAATAAAAATATAATAATGTATCTTCTCTAAAAATATTTTAATATATTTAAGGAGCAGTAAACAGTAAACAAAAACAAGGAGAAAACAAACCATATGACCATGCATTTAGAAAGACCAAAACCATTATTTTGCCCAATTGAGTGCTTAAACTGATATTCAATCTCATTTTAAATTAGTGAAATATAAGTCAACACGTCTAAGCTTATGAATATTTTCAAACTCAATACATTTGATATTATGAAGCCAAATGATTGGATGTTGAATTATTTTGTATTTTTATGTAGATATTTCATATAGATCTAGCATAAAACATCAGAGAAGATTCATGATCCATTTTATTCCTCACTATTGTCATTGTGACAATCTGAAGTATTATGCACTATCTCTGAATAAAGAGGTGTTTCTTTGGTGAGGTGATGATAATTCAGTAGAGAATGATTTTGATAGTCTACAGACTTGGTTTGCCCTCTTTTGGTAAAGTTTTGAAGTACAAATATATAGATGCCAGTAACAAATTTATATGCTTTCTGCTTTTGACAAAGTTTATAGTCTTTTTTTCCATGCTCTAGGCTTCCAAAATTATGCTTCAGGGAACCAAAAGACATAGACTTCCAAGAATATTATTGATATTATACTTAATGATTTGGAACAGCAAATTTAATTAACCTCCAATATTAAAAACTGACTCTGAAATGATAAAAATACAGCTTGCATAATTTTCTGATTTTAAGTGTTATGAAACTTAATATCCCTCCTAAATTTTGAAACTATGCAAACTTAATCATCCATTGATTATCGTAAAAGCAAGGAGAACACTAAAATTGTATTATGCATCCATTGTCTTCCTAGAAAATGGTCAATATTAGTTTTTCTATTTATTAAAAATGGCAAGTGCAAACTTTTGACCTATCAAATTTTCACCCTTTACTTTCAGAATTGTAAGTTCATTTCAAAATCCCAAATTAGTGTTTAAGTTTCACATATTAAAGTAGATTTTGGGGCGCCTGGGTGGCTCAGTCGGTTGAGCGTCCAACTTCGGCTCAGGTCATGATCTCACACTCCGTGAGTTCGAGCCCTGTGTTGGGCTCTGTGCTGACAGCTCAGAGCCTGGAGCCTGCTTTGGATTCTGTGTCTCCCTCTCTCTCTGACCCTCCCCTGCTCAGGCTCTCTCTCTCTCTGTTTCAAAAATAAATAGACATTAAAAAAATTTTTTTTAATAAATAAAGTAGATTTTGATTTCATAATTCTTTGTTACTTCCTTTCTTGGCACATTTTTACAAGTACTGAACACACAGCTACAGATATATATTTCTAAGGGAAAGAATTTATTTCTAGGTTAACTAAGGATATAACTCTCCTTGACTCCACTTTATAATAGTCAGTTTGCTAACATCTTGGAAATTTGACATCAAGAAAAAATTTATCTTCAGACAAAAACTTAGTAAATTGCATTAAAGCTAAATAATACTTTCTTATGCTTTATAACTAAATTCTAAATTGAACTCTTGAAGAAAAAGAAAGAATATTTCACCTTAAGCAATGAAACAAGCTGAAATAATTTGGTTAGATTCTGTGGAGCATCATGGAATCAATTTTCCTCTTGTCTTGGTGCAAAAATAATTTCTATACTGTTCATTCTGTATATTTAATTTTTTAAAGTAATTTTTTAAAATTTTGTACCTTATTCACTATAATATCAGACATTTTAGTTTTGTAGTTAGAATTTTTAACTAAAGCATAACAAAATTATTCCAAAGAGCATTAGTCTGAGAAATGTCTTTTAATTTAATTTTTAAATGCACATGCATGAGTCTATTTATTTATTATGGTAACAATATCTCCAAAACTCATATTTGAATTAACTTTAAGAAGAGTAATCCTAGCATCAGAGAGAGAATAATGATATATACTAAGTGGTCTACTGATTTATTTTAATAAGATAATGTAAATCTGGGACTTCTGGGTGGCTCAGTTGGTTAAGCGTCTGACTCTTGATCTTGGCTCAGGTCATGATCTCACAGTTTTCTGAGTTTGAGCCTTACATTGGGTTCTGTGCAGAGCCCACTTGGGATTCTCTCCCTCCGTCTCTCTGCCCCTCCCCCATTAGAACTGTCTCTCTCTCTCTCTCTCTCTCAAAATAATAAATATTTTAAAAATGGTAAAAGAAATAGTAGTAAGATAACATAAATCTTAAGATGTAGTATAATCTGACTCAGACTTCTTGAATTCAAAGTTTGCCTCTACTGTCTTATGACTAGGTAGCCTCAGGGAAGTTAACCTGTCTGTTCAATTTCCTCATTTTTAAAAAAGGATAATAATCATTGAGATTAGTATGAAGATCAAATTAGATTAATATATATAAAGTGTTTTGCAATGCCTGGGATAAGTTGCTAATAAATATTAGCTATTATTATTAAAGCAATGAGACTTAGACATTTAAGCATTTAATGTTTAGATATTTAGACATTTAAACTTAAACTTTGGGTAATGTTAGCTATAGAAGGTTTCAAATAAACTGAATGCTTTTCTTAGGGGATGGTTTCTCACACTTCTAATTTGTTCTATGTTAAAGAGGCAGTCTTTGTGTATGTTAAAATATATATAATGAACAAATGCCATTTAAACTAATTAAAGTATTAAAGGAGAAATCAAGGACAGAAAAGGGCAAGACTATTTAAAATTTTTTAATGTTTATTTACTTTAGAGAGAGAAAGACAGAGAGACAGAGAGACAGAGAGCTGGTGAGGGAAGGGTAGCAGGGTAGGGAGACACAGAATTCAAAGTAGGCTCCAGTTTCGAGCTGTCAGCATGGTGCCCAATGCTGGCCTTGAACTGATGAACCATGAGATCATGACCTGAGGTAAAGTTGGTTGCTTAATTGACTGAGGCACCCAGGTGCCCCTAATTTTTTTTTTGAAGATGCAGAACTTGAACCAAATTATGCTTCAGACTCATGCTCAGTCTTATAATTTCCTAAGGGTATACCTTGAAAAAGGAATAGATATGAAGGCAATGTGTGATGTAATTATCTATTCTAAGATGCAGTTGGGTATTATATTTAAGAAGTATTTTTGCAGAAAATTTCAGTACTCACAAGAAGGAAGCTGTTGGATTAGCTTGTATACAGAAAAACTGCCCATGATGTCAAAAAATTTGGTCAGCCTTTATTATGTGCCACAATTTGCCAACTTGAACTTACATTTTTTCAAATGAAAAGCACATAAGATCTGTTCAACTTGGAAAATAACTGCTTTTATATTATCAGTTATATTATCATTTATATTACCATTGCAGAACTGCTTCCCCAAAGAAAACTGTAAAAGGTGGGGAGGGTGCCTGAGTGGCTCTTGAGTCAGTAGTGGCTGACTCTTGATTTCAGCTCAGGTCATGATTTCATGGTTTATGGGATCAAATCCTGGGTCAAGCTTTGTGCTGACTGTGGAGCCTGCTTGGGATTCTCTCTCTCCTTCCTCTGCCTTTCCCCTGCTCATTCTCTCCCTCTCTCTCTCTCTCTGTCTGTCAAAAATAAATAAAATTGAAAAAAAAAGTGTAAGTGGGAGGAAAGAAAGACTGTGAGGCAAATTGTACTCTAAAAAAAAATAATGCCACGTGATTTGGATCAAATTATTGGGCCACTGGTTTATTGTTTTTTTTTGTTTGTTTGTTTTGTTTTCTGTTTTTTGTTTGTGTCTATAGATTGTGTTAATGATGATTGTTTTGTAGCTATCTGGTGATGCTAAGGACTGAGATGGGGGAGAGGGAAGAAAGGTAAAGATTATTTAAACCTTGTAAATTAAAAATACGGGAGAAAAAATAAAATTTAATTTAAAAATTTATAATGTGAGAAGATGAGAGGGGAGACTTCTATTCATTTGAAAGTTGTGCATTATACTTCTATTTATTTCTTTGATCATCACATTTCCATTTTAATTCAGTATTTCTCTAACCCTAATTCTCATCCCTACAAACATCTTTAAATTGTGACTGACATTTTTTTCCCTTTATTTTATCCAACTCACATTGTTCCATGTTTTAAACTATGAAGCCTAATTCTGTTCAGTTATATTTCGGAGGAATTCCATGGGTGGCAGAATTTCAACAATTTCTTGAATGTTTGAAAAATGTTATAGTTGCTGAGGATTGGTTTTCCTCTTTTATTTGAAATACATATCTATGTCTATCTAGGTATAATATGTATGATCTATAAAAGATATATGTAATGTATATTGTAGAATTTTTAAAACATCCAGAGGGTCACCTGGGTGGCTCAGTCCATTAAGCGTCTGACTTTGGCTCAGGTCGTAATCTCGTGCTTCATGAGTTCGAGCCCTGCTTTGGGCTCTGTGCTGACAGCTCACAGCCTGCAGCCTGCTTCAGATTGTGTCTCCCTCTCTCTGTCCCTCCCTTGCTCATGCTCTGTCTCTCTCTCAAAAAAAAAAAAAAAAAAAAAATCCAGAAAGATATAATATGATGACCATCCAAGCACTCATTATCCAGCTTTGATAAGTACTAATCGTCTTAGTAACCTTACTTCATTTATTGATTTCTCACTCACCCCACCACAACCCACACAAATTTATACTTTTTAACTGCCCAGAGAATTTAAATATAAATCTTGCACATCATGTTATGTCACCTACCACTATGCTACTCTACTTAAGAAGATTAGGTTTCAATATATATAATCACCTGGTCATTTTCACATCTAATAAAATTAACAATGACTATTTAATATCTTGTTTGATGCAGTTAATATTCAAAATTTCCCACTTATCAAGGGGCACCTGGGGGTGGCTCAGTCAGTTAAGGGTCCAACTTTGGCTTAGGTCATGATCTCACAGTTCATGAATCTGAGCTCCGCCTCAGGCTTTGTGCTGACAGCTCAGAGCCTGGAGCCTGCTTCAGATTCTGTGTTTCCCTCTGTCTCTGACCCTCCCCTGCTCATGTTCTGTCTCTCTCTCTCTCTCAAAATTAAATAAACATTAAAAAAAAATTTCCCACTTGTCTTAGAGGTGTCCTTTGACACGTGACTTTTAGAATTAAAATACAAACATGATCTAAATAAAGCATTCCCATTTTTTTTTTTTTCTGTCGCTTAATTCTTTCTATCATCTAACAACCCTCCTTCCTTTTATGTTCTACTTACTTGCTGAATAAACCAGATCATGTGTCCTTTGGAAAATTTACACTCTTTTTTTGTGTAATTTAACATGCTGCTCTCTCTCTCATTTCCTTTAAACTGAATTGTGCACTTATTGTTACATCACATCACAAAAACCATGGCTGACAACATGCATTCAGTAAAACTAAGATAGATTTGTAGGTTTAGTGCTATCAGTCTAATCCTTCCATTATAAAACTAATGGTTTGGGCATCTACTCATGATTGCAAAACTGATTGAAAGCTTTGGCTGAATGTCAAATTCTGGAATAAAATCTCAAATTCTGAGTCTATTGACAACTGAATAGAAATGAACTGAATCCTCAATATTCTCATTTTTTTTTCTTTCTATAGAGACATTTTAACTGTATTTTTTACCTTCTTGGTGCTCTAAATTCAACCACATTGTGTCAAGATGATTACATGAATTTTTGTTTGTTGTTACCTTCACATTAAGCCATTTACATATTTATTCTATTCAGAATTTTTTATATTTATTTGTATACTATATTATACCATCTTCTCTTTCTTGTCTTTCTAGAGTTTATTTTTGTTTCCCAGTGCTACCTACAAAAAATTCCTCAATTTGATCCCTGTAAATACTCATTGATATAGCCTATTATTTTGTTGTTGTTATTACTATTTGATCTTGATGATGATGATAGCAAGTATTTCTCTACCACAAGATTAATCCATCGATACCAGGGCTTTCATATTTCTCATTGTCACAGCTATTTTATTTGCAGTAATAGTAGGTAACAGAAGAAATTCTATGACAAATGTTGTTTTACAACATTTCCCTACATTTAGAATAAAGAGTTAACTTCAGCATTAGTTACTTTTGTGTCCTCAAAAATTCTGTCTTAGGTGTGGTGTGTGGTGGATATTCAATAGTATCTGATTAATTTTATTAAAATCCAATGAATGAGCTCAGGACTCCAAGTAATTAGACATTATAAATAGAATAAGCTGAAATTGGTAAAATGACAAGTTTATGGACATTATTTGTGTCCTGGTGCTTGAGGACAGAGTTTTCACCATGTCTGGGTGGGCAAATAAAACCTAAGTTTCATTTAAAGTTGCCTACTCCTGGGGCACCTGGGTGGCTCAGTCGGTTAAGCGGCCAACTTTGGCTCAGGTCACGATCTCGCGGTTCGTGAGTTCGAGCCCCGCGTCGGGCTCTGTGCTGACAGCTCAGAGCCTGGAGCCTGTTTCAGATTCTGTGTCTCCCTCTCTCTGACCCTCCCCCGTTCATGCTCTGTCTCTCTATGTCTCAAAAATAAACGTTAAAAAAAATTAAAAAAAAATAAATAAAGTTGTCTACCCCTAAAGCTCTTTCTCTCTAATTGATGTCTTTGTCTCACAAGAATGGTGCCTTTTACTAGTGAAATAAGAGAAGCTGATAAAAGAAGCTGGGTGGACCATTTAACTAAATTAACTCAACTTCAGGGTTTAAGGGTGAATTCCAGCTTGCTCTAAAATTTTTAGGTAGGGGCGCCTGAGTGGCTCAGTCGGTTAAGCGTCCGGTTAAGCATTCGACTTCAACTCAGGTCATGATCTCATAGTTCAGGAGTTTGAGCCTCGCATCTGGCTCTCTGGGGTCAGCTCAGAGCCTTGAGCCTACTTCAGATTCTGTAACTCCCTCTCTCTCTGCCCCTCCCCCACTCATGCTCAGTCTCTCTCTCTCTCTCTCTCTCAAAATAATTAAAAACATTTTTTTTTTTAATTTTTAGATATATGGTGGGAAAGGGTCAGAACGGCTTTTGGTTCAAGCATTAAAAAAACAAAACAAAAAATAACAAAATAACAACAACAACAACAAAAAACCCTTGCATGATGCAGCCCAGCTCATCAAGGTAATCAAGGTAATGATTTATGACAAAAATTAAAATAATAAGAAAATCAGTATTAGTGTATATTTATTTGAAAGGGCTTTTCTTCTAGATACTTATGGGCTAGGAAGGTACCTAAATGGCTGTGGTTAATACAGGTGTCTGATTAAGGATGAGTTTTAGCTATATCCAAAGTCTTTCTTTCTTCCCCTGAGCTATGGGTTTCATTGTATAAAGTGAGGAAGCAGAAAAACAAAATATTGCAGAGTTTGGCTTAGGATCCCAGGCTATTTGAAGCAGAGGTACAGGACCCAGAAGCAATGAAAAATTCTGATTCCTCTCTAGAAGAAATATTCCAATATTTCTTATTGGAAAGAAACAGTCTAGCTTCATCAAGAAATATAATCAGTCTGAAATTAGGTTAGAAAACTGGTCTTCTGACAATCTGAGGTTGAATCTAAGCCAGGGTAACCTTAAACCTGATTATTTGACAGAGTGATAGAGTTCCACTAAAAATATCTTACAAACCGAGAAAACATTCATTCTATGATTACTACAAAGTCTATAATCCTCTGGGTGCCTTATTTTATATACATTTTAGTAGGGCTGTACAAATTTGATTCTCTGTAATAAAATAGTTTGTTAGTCACAATGTCTCAGAATGCAGACAAATAGATACTTTAGAATATCTGGGCATCTATAAAGTATTTACTACAGGTGTTGGAGGGATAAGACTTATATATGTAGAATAACTTAAAAATAAGATATTTTTGGAGGCACCTGGGTGCCTGGGTGGCTCAGCAGGTTAAAGTTTCTCTTGATTTCGACTCAGGTCATGATCTCACAGTTCATGGGATTTAGCCCTGTGTTGGGCTCCATGCTCATACTGCGGAGCCTACTTGGGACTCTCTCCTTTTCTCTGCCCCTCCCTGTATGTGTGCACACTCTCTCAAAATAAATAAAATAAACTTAAAAATAAAAATATTTTGAAGATTATTTAAAATAACAATGAAACAGATAGCACCATCCAATATGCTATCACTTGGTTCAAAATGTGTGGAAATTAATCCCTATAGATTATCAGAGAAGGGTAAGAACATTTCACCACATGACAAGAGAACCATCTGAGTTGGCTCCTGAAATGTGGTTCAGATTTGCATTAGTTGAGAGGACAGTGGAGGCCACTGTGGCTGTGTTAAAGTAGGAAGACTAAAAAGAGTGTTTAGATAAAATGGTTGAAACACTTTAGCCTAAGTATATAATATGTATTTTTGTCTGGGGGCTCTGAAAAGATAATTTAGTCTTCATTTTTGAAAGCCTTGAATGTCAGGTTAGGAGGGCAATTTATCCCATAGGCAATAGGAAATAACAACAATTCTGAGCAGGAGCAGGATATGACAGAAGGTTCATTTTACCAATATTGACATCTCAGAAGTATGAAAAATGGATTGCAAGATGGAAAGAGAATGGTTCTTGAAGACGAATGGAAGCTATGCTAGAAAAGAATTTAGCCTATACAGGAATAACAGAATACCTTTTTAAAAACTGGTAGATAATCATTTAGGCATGCAAAGATAACATAGTTCAGTGGAAAGTTGAGAATTAGGAAGTGATTCTAAAATTATAACTGATAGAACTTAGTCACTAATTGTAGTCACTAATATTATTTGCCCTCTAGTGACACTAATAAAAATTAAAAATTGGGTCATTTCATCTCATAAATATATAATTACCCTTTAAAATAGAAAAAAAACTATAATTTTAATAACATGTTTTGTTACTTCCTTAATTTAAATTATATGCTTATGGGGCAAAGCTATAAGAGACACCTCTGAGTGTTTTGTTTTGTTTTGTTTTGTTTTGTTTTGTTTTGTTTTTAAGGGTCCACATTGCCTCTATAGTCAATATAGACAGAGAAGTCCTTTAAGTAGTTTGTATGGTTTCCAGAAAGTAAACATTATAATCTTACCTGGGTTCAGGAAAGAAAAATTATCTTATTTTTCAGTATGAAAAAATACATTCCTTGATGAAGCGAAGACCATTTAGTTAAGAAAATATAACAGACTTCCTCATTTGAGGTGAAATATGACTAGCGAATGTAATTCAAATAAGTAGGAGAAAAACTCTTGTAATAGATTTCCTCTTTTATGAGCTCCCCCTGAGATTGTTAGGAGATATGTAAAGGTATGTTAGCCCAGTTTTATTTACTCTATGTCCCACATAGATAAAAAAGAAAATTGCACACAAAAAATATAAGCTGCCCAGGACTCTCAGGACATTTATGTCAATACATATGTTACACTTGTCTCTCTTGATTATAAGCTAAATCTTTCCCAATCCCATTGTCAAAAGTGTCATATTGTGACATCCATAACACACAGAAGATTCTAAGATTGCTAAACTGCATAATGTACCTGTTAACAGTACACTAATAGGGGCCCAGGGTGTATAATAAACACAATAATAATTAATTTTATGTATAATTTAGGAATGGCTTCCCCTTCTACAGACACTTCCCCTTCAACTGAACCCTGTGTTTGATTCATTGTTCATTTTTGCTGTAGTTGTCTTTGATTTATACTTCAACCTTGTAATTAGTTAGGTATCACTTTTGCTAAAATTTATCATAATTGGTATAGATTTGAAACGAATAAAGAAATAAGCAGCGTATCAGGAGATCCATAGGTTAGAGTCTTTCATGTATCGGGCTTTTAAAAAAATAATGTTTATTTTATTTTTGAGACAGACACAGTGTGAGCAGGGTAGGGGCAGAGAGAGAGGGACACACAGAATCCAAAGCAGGCTCCAGGCTCTGAACTGTCAGCACAGAGCTCGACGCAGGGCTCAAACTCACGGACGGTGAGATCATGACCTCAGACGCTTAACAGACTGAGTCACCCAGGCACCCCTTATTTTTTTTAAGTAACGACAAAACAAGCTTCAGATAAGAAAGTTCAGCACTTATGTATATGAAGAAAATAACTCATAAGTGAGTTGATAGCCTCCCAGCAGAAGCACAAACAAGCTAATTATCTTTAAAGGCAGAGGCTGCAAGGTAAGGGAACCTGTAAGACGATTAGTGAAAATATGCGAAGCTCTCAATTATGTGATCACTTTTGGAAGAACTCCAATGTCTAACACATGGGCACACAGGGTCTAAGATGTACTCATTCAATCCTGGTGTCCATTCAGCATGTATAAAACATGGAGTAAACTAGGTTACTGGCACTGAAATCTCCGGTAAAAGACAGTCATGCTAGTTGGAAAAAGGGGGTCACAGCTCATCTAACTTTTGATTGCTTGACAAGTATAGAAAAGGAATTCTGAGAAACTTAACAGAAACCCATGGGGGAGGGGAAGGAAAAAAAAAGAGGTTAGAGTGGAAGAGAGCCAAAGCGTAAGAAACTCTTAAAAACTGAGAACAAACTGAGGGTTGATGGGGGGTGGGAGGGAGGGGAGGGTGGGTGATGGGTATTGAGGAGGGCACCTTTTGGGATGACCACTGCGTGTTGTATGGAAACCAATTTGACAATAAATTTCATATATTGAAAAAAAATTAAAAAAATAAAATAATAAAATAATAAAATAATAAAATAAAAAAAAAAGAAAAGAAATTCTCTAAGATGGTAGCAAACACCCCCATTTCTCCTGTTAGTATATCATGTCTCATTTACCACAGGTTATTGGAATCCATTAAACACAGAGCCTCCTGAGACGGCTAAGGAGTACAGGATAAATTTTGATGCAGTTGACAGGCAGATAGTTCAACCTTCTGAGTGAATTTAGGAATGAAGGATGCTAGTCCACTTCAAGATGAATTTAGTATGAACTTTAAAACAAACAAGCAAACAAACAAGCAAACAAACAAAAATAACTAAAAAAGAAAGAAAGTCTTGTGTGTCATCCTGGTCTTTGAAGACACTCCTGCAAAGTTGAGAAGTGCTAGGGCAGTGCAGGCAGGTGGCAAATACTTCGGAATCACAAAAAAGCAAAAACATAGTTTTCCACAGACATATTACTCCCTGGCTTTATCTCCCTAATATTCAAATCTAATAAACTTTCACTATAGAAAATAAAAACAAAAGAAATATAAATACTCAATGTTTTCCTTTGGCAGGAACTAGAGCAATGCATTTGGGAACCTATACCATCTCTTCGTCAGAAAATTGATATTGAACAAATATAGCTATTATGGACTGAATTGCAAACCCCCCCCCCAAATTCGTATGTTAAAGCCCTAGCCAACAATGTGAATATATTTGGAAATAAGGACTATAAGGAGATAATAAAATTTAAATGAGTCATAAAAGTAGGATCATACCTTAGAAGGTCTGTGTCCTTCTAAGAGGAAGAGACCAGATCTCTCTCCCTCCTTTCTCTCCATGCATGCAGAGTGGAAAAACAATGTGAGGACACAAACGTGAGGCAATCCAGGAACAGTGGCCTTAGAAAATGGATTTTCTGGCACCTTGATCTTGGACTTCCTGATTCAGAACTGTGAGCAAACACATTTCTGTTGTTTAAGCCATTAAGCCTATGTTATTTTGTTACGGTAGCCCAAGCAAACTAATATAATATGATGAACATTCAATATAATTGAATGAAAATACTAACACAAATGAGAAAAAATATGTTCAATTAAAAACATTTACCATAAAAAAAAGCACAATGTGTGTGTGTGTGAGAGAGAGAGAGAGAGTGTGAGCACATGTGCACACATATACACACCATAGAAAAAAGTACAGCAGGGGAAAATATAAGGAAATATAAAATCATAGAGAAAAATTAAGATCACTTTGGAGAAGGGAATAATTATATCAAATGTTATGAAGAGTTTGAGTAACATCAGAACAGTTTAACACTAAGCTTGTAATAAGAAAGTTGATTAGCTTTTGGCAGAAATGTTTTTCAGTAAAGTGAGGAATATGTGGAAATACAATGAGACAGTCTAGAAAACTCTCTCAAAGCCTTTTTCAGTAAAATACACTAGGGCAATAGGATTATGGTAGGACAACCAAGATGTCAAAAGATTGCAAGTATTTTTTTAGAGCAGATATGGGGACAAGGCACCTGGGTGCCTCAGTCAGTTGAGCGTCCAACCTCTGCTCAGGTCATGACCTTGGGTTCCTGGGTTTGAGCCCTGCATCAGGCTCTGTGCTGACAGCTCAGAGCCTGGAGCTTGCTTCAGGTTCTGTGTCTCCCTCTCTCTCTCTGTTCCTCCCCTGCTCACACTCTGTCTCTCAAAAATAAATAAAGATTAAAAAAATTTTTTTTAATTAAAAAAAAAAAGGAGATACTGGGGCATCTGGGTTGCTCAGTAGGTTGAGCGACCGACTTCAGCTCAGGTCATGATCTCACGGCTCCTGGGCTGGACCCCACGTCAGGCTCTGTAATGACAGCTCAGAGCCTGGAGTCTGCTTCAGATTCTCTCTCTCTCTCTCTCTCGCTCTCGCTCTTGCTCTCTCGCTCTCTGCCTCTCCTCCCACTCATGCTGTCTCTCAAAAATAAAGATAAATATTTTAAAAAATAAGAATAGGGGCGCTTGGGTGGCTCAGTCAGTTAAGCGGCAGACTTCACCTCAGGTCATGATCTCATGCTCCGTGAGTCCAAGCCCCACATCGGGCTCTGTGCTGACAGCTCAGAGCCTGGAGCCTGTTTCAGATTCTGTGTCTCCCTCTCTCTGACCCTCCCCCGTTCATGCTCTGTCTCTCTCTGTCTCAAAAATAAATAAATGTTAAAAAAAATTAAAAAAATAAGAATAAAAAAATAAAAGGAGATACTGAAGCATTTTTGTTGAACGTTATGTTCCAATAGTAGATGCATGAGACTGACCATCAGTACGAATTTCTAGTGTACCTTTCTGTATGATGGAGGCTGGAAAGCTAAAAATGTCACCTCCCAGTCTGTCTGGCAGACTGTTCTACATGGGAATTAGGTTCTGGCAATGAGGCGGGTTATTTGGAAATCAAAGGAGGCAGAGGTCATCCTCATGCTGTTTCAGCTCTTTTCTATCCAGCCCGATCATGGGGACATGGGATTTTCTGCAGCAGTGTCCAGGGTCAGGCCACAAGCATCAAGGGTCTAGAGAGGTGGGGGCAGGGATGGGAGCAACAGCTTCTTAGTCCCTAGATTGCAGTCATGACAGGGTGTTCTTCAAGGTGACAGTTATAATAGAAGCTTTCTGATTATGTACACACACAATTGTAGCAAATACAGCAACTATATTTCATTTTGATCAGCCCTTACGCTTTTTCTTGGCTTCTTTTCCTGAAGCCAAGAATATTATATAGGCAGTTTCTTCAGTCCTGATTAAAATACCTTAGGGGCGCCTGGGTGGCTCAGTTAAGCGTCCGACTTCAGTTTAGGTCATGATCTCACGGTCCGTGAGTTCGAGCCCCATGTCGGGCTCTGTGCTGACAGACAGCTCAGAGCCTGAAGCCTGCTTCCGATTCTGTATCTCCCTCTCTCTCTGCCCCTCCCCCACTCATACTCTGTCTCTCTCTATAAAAAAATGAATAAACATTAAATTTTTTTTTTAAATACCTTAATTTTTTTCATGGTTGGATGCAGGTTTCATGGGAACTAAAGCATGATCTCATTTGGAGACTCTTATTAAGGAAAAAAATACTTAAGTATAAATGTAAAATTAAATATGAAAGTAAATCATATAGAATGACAAAAAATTACAAATTATAAATTTTAAAAGCTAACAAACACAATGGTATTCAAAAAGTATAGAAAAAATAACATAATTTTTTAAAAAACATTTCATTTGCTTCACATACTTCTTTATTTTCTTGCCTGTATTTTCAGAAACATACACTTTGATTACTTCTTATAACTTTGTAATACTTCTATAGAGGTAATAGAAAGACAAGGGACACCTGGCTGGGTCAGTTGGTTAAGAGTCTGATTCTTGATTTCAGCTCAGATCATGATCTCATGATTTGTGGGTTCAAACCCCGCATTGGGCTCCATGCTGACAATGCAGAGCCTGCTTGGAATTCTTTCCTTCTCTCTGCCCCTCCTCTGCTCACCCTCTCTCTCTTTCAAAATCAAATAGATAAACTTTAAAAAAAGGAAGACAATTAATTTCTAGCTCTAGCTTTGTTATTTGAATATAATTTTTAAAATTTTTGATAGTTGTATGCACACACCATTATTTCACATAAAGACATGTCTATTGTTTGTGTCACTGCTACAGTTTTGTGCCCTTTACAAACAAAAATTCTAAAATTCTTATAAATTCTTTTGTAAACAATTTTTATCAAAAACAAATGATGTGGGAGCACCTGGGTGACTCAGTTAGTAAATGACCGACTCTGGATTTTGGCTCAGGTCATGATCTTGTGGTTCATGATGAGATGGAGCCTTGTGTGGGGCTCTGTGCTGAGAGTGGAGCCTGCTTGGGATTCTCTCCCCCTCTCGCTGCCTCTCCCCCACTCACATTTGCTCTCTCAAAATAAATGAACTTTACAAAAATTAAAAAAAAAATAAATGTGTATATATTACACGATATATATGATATGCATATATATAATCTCATATATACATACAAATGCAAATACACATGACACTTATAGTTTCATATGCTTCATTATCACGGATATATCTGATGGAAAGAGATTCTGTTTTGTGTACAAACTGATGAGAAACAAATTTCCACCCATGCTTTTACAGACAATGATTGAAAGACTCTAACTCTCTATATTTCAACCATGGGTTACTCTTGTGTTACTGACATTCTCCTGGTGACAGAAACCATAGTACTTGCTCATATCTTGACATAAATTCTCACTTGAAAAGCTACTGCTCCCGTGACCTACAGCTGTGCTGCTCCAATAGAGCAGAAATAAGTCACATGTGACAATTTGAATTTAAATTAATTAAAGGCAATTATAATTTAATTCTCAAATAGTCATATTTCTAATCCAATCGACACATGTGACTAATGGCTTCCATATTAGACTGTGCACATATTGAACGTCTTCATCACTGCCAAAGTCCCTCTGGACAAGCTGGCATTGCAGGTTCCGCCAGATATCCCCATGCTAATTCATCGTCATCGTCTTCCACTCAGCACGTCTAGCTGCCCTAAGTATTCCTGACCCCCCACTTCCATCCATTATCTTCAAAATATTTTTTCCATCTTTGTTACTTATTATATCTAAAAATTCTTACTTATGTATATGGTTATTTATTTGTATAGTATTTTTTGTTCTTTTTGCATATGTATACCTTTATATGAGAGTCATATTCCCAGCATATTCTTGAATATAGCCTGGTATATATTATATACAGAAAAATATTTTTACATGAATAAAAGAATGGAAGAAAAGAAGAATTAATTAATGATTATCTTGCTATTCAAAAACAAGAGCTATCACTTTTAGATTAAAAACATGGTAATTAATAAAAATGAGGTAATGAAGCATACATATGGTACTACTGAAAACTGAATCAGATTGAAGACTTCTTTAAATAAGTTAAGGTGTGAATTATAAATTCAACTTCAAATTTTAGGTCCTGTGTAAATATACAAAGAAGCAGAAGAAACTGTTACTAATTTTATTAATCCAGAAATTGCCTTTGTTATATTTATTTTATCTGATGAGTTTTTTTTTTTTTCAATGCCTATCATTCTGTGCCCACTGCTTGGTACCCTCAGCAAAAATGTGCCACAGTATTGATGTACTAAATAAAAGAAAATACATGAATAAATAAAGCAATCTTCCCTTGCTCTGTTTACTAAATAATGTGCACCTAAAATATTGCTAGAATAAATCATCTTTCTTAATTAGTATTTAAAGACAAATACATTTCAGTTATTCTGCATATTTAACTTGTTTTCAATACTTAGAAAGGTGTGTGTGTGTGTGTGTGTGTGTGTGTGTGTGTGTGTAAAGGTGCCTAATCATTCTATCTTCAGTTGGCTCACCTAAAAAAAAGAAAAACAAAACAAAACAAAACAAAAACAACAAAAGAACTTTTCCCAAGTTTCTTTAAACTCTCATTCTGTCTATGATGGCCCTTATTTAGTCTGCTATATAAGACAGATACTGTAGGCTACTGTTCACATCTATTTTTTTTCCTGTCTTTCCTACATTTATCTCATAATGGTATCTTTATTGTCTTTCAAGGCCAGGAACAAATAATACTTCCCCAATCAAACCAGACGGATAAAATGAACCATTTCTTTTATCATCACAGACAGAAAAAAATTATATTTGAATTCTCTCTCTTAAAATTTAGCTATTTGTTGGTAAAATGTTACTCTAGGTTACAAATCATAGTAATGAATATGTCCTACCCACCTATTTATCTCTCAGGATCTGCACATAGTAAGTCCTTAATAATTACTACTATATCAAATACTAGTACTCTAGTATTATAACAAATAGGTGTTCACACAGTTTTAAAAGACAAAATTGTCAGAAAGACAGCTTTATGTTTAATAAACACTTTGATACATGATAAATTTAATGATATATTTAAAATCCATTGAATATTACAGCTTTCACTATGTTTAATAAAGTAATTTTCTTGCCTTGAATATGTTTTTAAATTTTGTACTTCTATGACAAACTTTAGATAAAGGGGATTATTTCTATATTTTTCCTAATTATAGAAACTATTAATTCAATGAAATAAATTTACTCATTTGTTACTAGAAAATGCAGTTACTAAAAACTTCACTCTATCAGCTTCCCTATTTATGGGAACTGCTATTAAAGTAATAACTTAGGATACACTATTTGGAAGGATATTAAAGACACAGACATCCCCACCTTGCAGATTCACTGCTTAAGAAACTTAGTTACAAACAACACAGTGTTCATGTCATGCATGGTTTAGGAATCAGGAATTCCACTACATAAATGTATTGTATTGCTATTTTTACTGCTATTGAAATACAAGCTTTATTTTACTTTCAATGATCACTGACTTTTAATTTTTTTTAATTTACCAGAGGCCTAAATTTTTAATGTAGAGTTTAATCAAACTGACTAAATATCTATTTATCTTAAAACAGAAAATATATTCTAATATTCAATTTTTATCATCTTGAATATGAGACATTAAATACCATACAAGAAAAAATCATCAAAAATTCAGAGGTTATTTTCATTTATATATACATTTGCTTATAGTGTGCATGTGTTAGAAAAGTAAGTTACTACTCCCCACCAAGCAGTCAGTGTAACTAGAAATATATATATTTTTTCATTTTTTCCCCTGATAACTCACTTTTCTCTCTACTACACTACTAGTTTATATTTCCTAGGTCAATCATTTGCTTGGCACACCAATATATTTTACTACTTTCAAATCCCTCAACACACAATTCTTCTAGGGTACCTGACACTGATAATCTACTACTGAAAGCTTTCTTGTCACTACTGAAGGAGATGGATAAGGGGAAAGAGGCTGAAGCAAGACCAAACCCAAACTCATTTATCTTCCACCTCACAACATATACTCATTTTCTTAGGAGTGTTTTAATAAATGAAATTTTAATTAGAGTACATTATTTCATAGAATCTATCCAAAACAGAGATAAAAAAAAACTATGCTGCTAATTCTCAGTCTGATTTATATAAGTACAACAATAATCAAATTGTAAAATGATTTGGTAATAAAAATTCTAATTTACAACTCGCAATTCTTCTATTTTCAAAATATCTGATATAGAATAAGCCAACAAGTAAATATTCAAAGGAAACAAATGAAAAGAGCAATGTAGGGATAAAGAAAATAAAACATGGTATGTATATTTAAAAACTAATTTCATGACACACGTTATTAATTGTATATGAAAACAATTACTACTACTAATTTCTGCTTAATAATAATTAGACACTGAATATATTGTTTTAAAATTGTATATTTGTGGCTACTTCTCATTGTCTTGCAAATCTTTATTTATATATTCATAATAAGGAATGGTGGAAAAAGAAAAATAATAAGCTGGGTATTTTTCATAAAGTCATGTAAAATATGTCTCCACTGATTGAATTGATATGTTTTTTTTTTCTGATACTTGAAACATTTTTTTAGATCACCCAAATATTATATTGTCTACTAAAAATATGTCATTTGATACAGACAAAATACTAACATGTTACTTATTCATACTATTTACTGTGAGACACTGAAGAGTTAGGAAAACCTAATTAAACAGTTCCTGTTGTGTTAGCTCCTAAAGTACTTGGCTGAGATCATAAACTTCGCATTTAACCAATAACTTAAGATCTATGTGCCAGCATGCAAATTATTCCATCAAGATTCCAAACCAATTCACTGCAAAGACACTTCAGATGGATACCAAATTATTTTATATTTTATGCTTTTTTTACTATTATTAACAATTTTTATGAGCATTCTTATATATGTTTGCTATAGAACATGAGCAAGAATTTCTGTTAATCATAAACCTACCAGTGACACTGGATGTTATTTATGAGGCCAGATTGTTTTCTTAAGTATGTGCACCAATTTATACTTCTATCAATGAGGTATAAAATTTATGGGAATCCATACTTTAACCAACATTTGGTATAATGAATGTATTAATTTTTGCCAGTTGGATGGGATTAAAATTTTATCTCATTTTATTCTTAAATTTTATTATCCTGGTTAGTAACAAAGCTAAACATTCTTTTTAATATTTTATTTATTTATTTTGAGAGAGAGAGAGAGAGAGAGAGTGCAGGGAAGTGCAGGGGAGGAGCATCCAAGCAGGCTCCATGCTCAGCGCAGAGCCTTACCCAGGGCTTGATCTCCTGACCATGAGATCATGATCTGAGTTGAAATCAAAAGTTGGATGCTTAACCTACTGAGCTACCTAGGCAACCCAAAGCTAAAAATGTTTTATGTTTAATCATATATTCTGTGAAATGTCTGCTCACATGTTTAGCTCATTTTTTTACTGTCTTTTTAAATTTTGATTTGTAGGAACTTTTTGTATATTCTGGATACCCACTGTCAATTTATGTCAGTTTATGGCTATTTTGAAGCATATATTTTCTTAACTTTAAAATAACCTTCAAATGATTTAAATTATTTTTCAACAATAAGAAAACAATTTGATTGAAAGTTGGTCAAAGACCTTCACAGATACCTCACCAAATAAAATATACTGATGGCAAATAAACATATGAAAAGATGCTCCATATCACATATTATCAGGGAAATGCAAATTAAAACAACAATAAAATACCAATACATGCTTATCAGAAAAGCCAAAATCTGGAACACTGACAATGCCAAATACTGATATGGAAGTAAAGCAATGAGAACTCTAATTCATTGCTGGGAAGAATGTAAAATGGTCCACCCAGTTTGTAAGAAAATTTGAAGGCTCCTGACCAAACTAAACATACTGCTGTCCTATGACGTGGCAATACTGCTCCTTTGTTTGTACCCAAAGGAGTTTGAAATTTATGTCCACACAAAACTTGCGCATAGATGTTTATAGCAGCTTTATTCAAAACTGCCAAGACTTGGAAGCAACAAAGATGCCATTCATTAGGTGAAGGGATAAATAAACTGTGGTACCTCTAGATGACAGAATATTATTCAGAGCTAACAGGAAGCCAGGAAACAAATGGAGGAAACAAATGAATTATTACCAAGTAAAAGAAGCCAATATGAAAAGACCGTGTGCTGTATGATTACAACTATATGACATTCTTTTCTTCTCCCTTTTCAAATAATTTGTGTGTGTGTGTTTGCATTTTAAGCCTTTTTTTTCTTTTTAGAGGAGTTTTTGGTTCACACCAAAACTGAGAGGAAAGTACAGAGATTTCTCACATACCTTCCATCCTCCCACATGCAGAGTGTCCTTCATTATCAACATCTTTCACTAGGGCAGTATGTTTATTACAATGGATGAGTTCCACTGACACATTACTATCACCCAAATCCATCATTTATATTAGACTTCACTCTTGGCACTGCACATTGTAGGACTTCGGACAAATTTATAATGACATGAATTCACAGTTATACTATCATACAGAGTATCTTCCCTGCTCTAAAAATCCTCTGTGCTCATTCTGTTTATTTCTCCCTCCTTGCTAACTGCTGGGAATGACTGATTTTTTATGGTCTCTATAATTTGCCTTTTCAGAGATCATATAGTTGGATTAAAAATAAAATCTTCCAAGTATTCAGATACAAAATGTTACAGAGAAACAAGGATGAGGATGACAGCAGACTTCACATTAGAGATGATACAAGTAAAATGATATTGGAGAAAGCAAGTTATTAAAGAGCTAACAGAAAAATCTACCTACCTAGAATTTTATAACTACAGCATATATTTCTAAATTAATGCAAAACAAAACTTTCCCACATATATAAAAACTGAAAGAATTCATTGCTAGAAGACCCACAGTACAAGTCATGTTAAAAATTTTCTTCAGGGAGAAGAAATAATATACCAATTTCTTGTTATTTAAATATCTTAAAAATCATCGGCTGTATGAACAAAAGCTATAATGTAGTGTGTGATTTATAAAGTTTGTAAAAGAAAACTATAGGAAACAACAACACAGAGTTTGGGAGGGGGAAAAAGGAAAGTATAATCTTGCAAGATTCCTTGACTGTGCTTAAGGAGATATATCACATAATATCACTTGAAGGAAGTTAAAAAATATACGCCCTACATCCTAAAGCAATCACTAAAACAATAAACAAAGAGCAGTAGCTAATAAGTTTCCAACTTATTTGCAACTATAAAAATATACAATTAATTGAAAAGAAGGTTTGAGAACAGATAAAATAAGAACACGAAATAAATAGGAGAAATAAAAATGAATAACATAACAGCTTTACAATCAGCCTCATCGATAATCACAATAAATATAAATAGTTTATATTTAAAGGCAGAGCTTGTAAGATTGAATGAAAAAGCAAGAGACAACTATTGCATCCTACAACAAATACCTTTTAAACATAAAGAATGATAAATTTCAAGTTTTGTAAGAAAATGTATTGCTGGGGCACCTGGGTGGTTCAGTCAGTTAAGCCTCTGACTTCAGCTCAGGTCATGATCTCACGGCTCATGAGTTTGAGCCCCACTTCAGGCTCTATGCTGACAGCTCAGAGCCTGAAGCCTGCTTCGGATTATGTGTCTCCCTCTCTCTGACCCTTCCTCGCTCACACACACACTCTCTCTCTCTCAAAAATAAAGATTATTTTTTTTAAATGTCTTGCTAACTCTAGGCAAAATAAAGTTGGTGTCACCACATTGATTTGATTTATTTCAAATCAAAGAATATTGATAAAGTTATAGATCATTTCCTAACAACAATTTATCAAAGGACATAATAATCTTAAACTCTACTTACTTAAATAGATTTTCAAAAAGCATAAAACAAAAACAGACATATTTGCAAGCAGAAGTAGACAAAACCACAGTATAATTAGAGATTTCAATTCTCATCTCAATAATTGACAAAATAAGTAGACAGGAAATTAAAATGACATTGAAAATGTTTATGATACTATCAATCAACTTGAAGTAATTATAATGTATGGAATAAATGTCTACCCTACAAATGGAGAATGCCCTTTTTGTTTAAGAACACATGGAATATTTACCAAAGCAGATCACATTCTGTACCATAAAACACAGTCAATAAGTTTTAAAAGATTCAAGTGATACAAAGGATGTTCTCTAGCCACATAAACTTAAATTAGAAATATTTAAAAAGTAATAATATGCTTTCATATAATCTATAGGTCAAATAACAAATTAAAAAAAATAAAATTATTTGGACTGAATAAAAATGGAACACAGCATGTCAAATTTTGTAAAATGTGACTAAAGCAGTACTTAGAGAAAAATGTGGCACTATGAATACTAGCAAAGAATACCCAATATTAGCAAAGGATTCAAGATCAATAGCTATACATCTTCCATTTTAGAAAACTAGGAGATGAGCTTATCAAATATAAAATAAGTATAAGAAAGAAGCAGAGGGGCACCTGGGTAGTTCAGTCAGCTAAGCATCTGACTCTTGATTTCGATTCAGGTCATGATCTTTTATTGTTCATGAGATGGAGCCCTGTGTGGTACTTTGCACCGTCATATTGGGATTCTCTCTCTTCCTCTCTCTTTCAGCCCCTTCTTGCTCATTCTCTCTCTCTCTCTCAAAATAAACTTTATAAAAAAAAGAAGCATAAATAAATATAAAACAAATAAAATACAACAGGGAAATTCAATAAAACCAAAAGCTTATTGAAGATCAATAAAATGTGATAAACCTTTAGTCATACAGACTAAGAAAAGAGAAACATAACCCATATTACCAATATAAACAATAAGCAACATTATATATTTTGTATTCACCAAAAAGATAAAAAGGGAATGTTATAAACAACTTTAAAGCAATATATTCAACTACTTAGATGAAATGGTAAATTTTCTTGAAGGATTCAAACTACCTAAACTTACTAGGAAAAGATGTATATCCTAAATAACCCCATATCAAGAAAACAAGTTGAAATTTTATTAAATCCTTCATATAAAGGAAACTCCAGGGACAGATTTTATCCACCAATTGATATTGCCAAGCATTTAAAGAAGAAAAAATACAAAATCCATGCAAACTTTCTCAGAGATGTGAAAAAGAGGGGAGGCTTTCCAAGTTACTCTATAATGACAGTATTACCCAGATATCTAAAGCACACAAAGCCATTACAAGAGAAGTAAACAGACCAATACCCTTCATAAGACTGATGCATGTATTCTTGCCAATTTTTGACATATTGAATCCAACAATGTATAGTAAAAACAAAAACAAATGTACAAAACCTAAGGCCAACTGGGGCTTCTCAAATTAATGGGATATTTACTTAATATTAAAAAATAAATAAATGCAATTTACCACACTGAAAATTTAACAAAAAAAAATTGTGGTAGAAAAGCATTTTACAAAATGCAACCTATACATTTACATATAGAGACAGATACAAATTTGAAGACAACCTGTAAGAATTACATTCCACATACAAAGACAGAGAACTTAAACCTAATATCCATTCCTGATAAAAAATCTTAGCAAAGTCAAATCTGAAGGGATCTTTCTTTATAGGATAAAGGAGACTATGAGTTAACATCATTCAAAACGATAAATGATAAAATGCTTTTCTCCTAAGATCACATAAGATGCCTGCTCTCACCACTTCTATTCATCATTGCACTGGAATTCTGGCCAATGTGATAAGGCAGGGAAAGAAAACAACAGGTATAAAATTTGGAAAAAAGACATTAAGCTGTATTTATGTACGCATATGATTGTCTATGTAGAAAAGCCAGTGGAATGGACAAAAATGCTACTAGCACTAATAATTATGTTTAGTAATGTTTTGTGATACAATGTTAATTTTATAAAAATTACTAGCAACAAGCATTTGGAAATTGAACTTAATAAAAATTATTATTTAAATAGCTTCATTATATGAAATACTTAAGGATTTGGCATATAATCAACTCAATATACATAAAAAATAATCTAAAAAAATCTAACATCTATTATTAATCAAAAACCTGTGCCAACTAGGAAAAAAGAACGTTCTAAATAAGATAAAGACCATGTTTGAGAAATTTACAGCTGTCATTTCACTTAATGATGAAACACTTGAATATTATACCCTAAGAACAAACAAGGGTATCAACTCTCACCATTTCTACTAATCTATTCATATATGTGTGTGTGTATGTATGCGTTTGCATATAAATTATGTAATATATACATTAAATGTAAAGAACAATTACATGATGTGTATAATATATATATTATCTATGTGCCTATAAGACATAAATTATAATAAAACTTACACCTGATGTATGATCAGTAATTCCTGAATTTTATAACAAGAGATATGGTAATTCTGAATCCTCCTAATCAAATAACTACAGATGTTAGGCAGATAGGTAAATATATTTAGAAAAAAGCAAGCATGCTATAAGAATATTTTATATATATGTAGGGGTGCATGGGTGCCTCTGTCAGTTAAGCGTCTGACTTCAGCTCAGGTCATGATCTCACACTTCCTGAGTTTGAGCCCGGTGTCAGGCTCTGTGCTGACACCTCAGAGCCTGGAGTCTGCTCTGGATTATGTGTCTCCCTCTCTCTCTCTGCTCCTCCCCTGCTCACACTCTCTCTCTTTCTCAAAAAATAAACATTAAAAAAACTAAAATAAAATAAAATAAAAGTCTTTATATATAAAATGTTAGATTGTTATGAAACTTGTATTTAAAATAGGAAGGCAAAATTATAGTGAAAATGCTTCAAGAAACATCCACCAAAAAATGTCCTTCTCTGAAAATATAAATTCTTTGGCATAAATGTCAGAATGATTGAAAGATCAAATTGTACAAAGAAATCTTCCTTTAAAATATTAATCTATCTCATCTGATTCATTATTTATACAAAAATATTATTTATATGGAATTAAGCATGTTCTAGTGAAATGCATAAAAATTAAGAGATAATGTTATGTTTGCAATATTGGGACTACTATTTCAGCATTCAGAGACTTAATTTCCTGATTTACAAAATTACCTGGCAATATCTTACATGAGTTTTGTTTGATTCAACAGAATTTTGGTTTCTGTCCATAAATCTTATGTAGCGTAAATAACAACAAATAAATGCATCATAAATAACATACCTTTCCAGTGATGAAAAGTTCAGGAAATGTTCAACACACTTAAGTATGTGTGATTTACTGATATTATAAGAAAAACACAAACTCTATTTTTTGATGATAAAAACTTAAATTTCTGGGTGGTTAAAAACCTTTAAATTACTTACAGAACTTCTCTCAAAAGTTTCAATAGCCTAAAAATCAATTTGCTGGACTAAGTAAATAAAGGTAAATTTGTATCATGATGCTACTTAAATCTGGTATCAGTATTTTTTTGTTGTTGAAATAAATTGGAAATATTTATTGTTTTGTTTTGAAAACTCTCATATTTATTTTTAAGCACCCTTTATCTGTAGAGAAGACTATTCAGTAAATACACTAGGATGATTTGGTGGGAACACTAGGCAATCTGAAGAACTAATGGAATGTTGCTGGGAAAATGACAGCTAAAGAAACAAATTGGAACTGTCAGCATGGTGGTAATAATGCAACTGCAAACTAAAATGGAAAAGGTCAGGTAAGAATAACAAATAAGGGCAGAGAATAAGTCTTACTCAGATTTAGATACAATAAAGTGTCACTTAGCACAGTTGGAAACATGCTCTGATGTAAAATTGCAAATTCTGCAAGGAGAGGAATAAGTGATAAAATTTACCTGGTCATCGGTGGAAAAAAGAAAGTTCTTTAAAAAAAAAAAAACTAAAAATTTGCTCTAGATCATCTATAGATGATTTTAATACTGGAAGTAAATAGTCAAGGAAATTATGCTGGTGGAGCCAGTTTTTTGTTTGTTTCTTCCTGAGGGAGGGGTCCATATGAAACTAAAAGACATAAAATAAAAAGCTAGAAAGAAACAATGTCCACACTGAACAGTAAATCTAATATTTAAAACTTTAAGGGTATGTTTCAATAGATTATGTCATTTCAATTGGTAGAGCGATAACTTCTTAAATAAGTTAATGCTCTCCTCCCCATTAACCGTTAAATTCATATTCAGTTGTCTTTGTTAGATAAAGAAGAAATGCATTTTAAGACAAGGATGAACAGAACATTTTACTTTGTCATAATGGAATACAGTGGTTATCTTTCAAATTAAAAAAAAAAAATAAGTAAAGGGGGCACCTGAGTGGCTCAGATGGCTAAGTGCCCAACTTCAGCTCAGGTCATGATCTTGCAGTTCATGAGTTTGAGCTTCACGTTGGGCTCTGTGCTAATAGCTTGGAGCCTGAATCCTCCTTTGGATTCTGTGTGTGTCTCTCTCTGCCCCTCCCTGCTCGTGCTCTGTCTCTCTCCCTCAAAAATTAATAAACATTAACTGTTTAAAAAAATATATAAGTAATATTTTCACTCAAGTTTTTAAGATATTGGCTTGGTTTCTTTCTTTCCTCCAGAAATTTTATAATACACAAAAAAGATCCTGGGAAAGCCTTTGATATTAGTAAAAGTAGACACTATTTTTAGAAAACTTAAAGTGTCGCTAGAGAAAATATATGTATATAAAAACTATATTAAAAAGACATTATAATGCATGAGATAACTATGAAAGTAATAATGTAAGCTGCAAATAAAAATGCAATTTCTTTGAATGGTTATATTTTTCCTATTGATTTTAAACAATCAAAGCTTGCTTAGGACTTGTTTCAACTGCCTAAGAACCATCCCATTCCTATTAAGGAATGAATCCCCATTAGGTTGAAAATAATGACTTACTGTCTCTCAATAAGTGGGTTTATTGGGCCATTCTATTCCATGTGGTCTTTGCTGGGACACCAGAACAAGTGCAGTCATTCCTAGGCTCAAGGGTGGGTTTACTACACTTGGACAGAGGCTTGACTCTCTGCCAATGACCTGATCACATGGTTGCTTGTCCAAGAAGAAACATTCAAAAAGGAAACACTCCAAGAGAGAGTAAGGGAATCCATGTGGCAGAGAACTTCCCAAGAGCCTGGTCACCAAAGGATACAGAGAATTTTCTATAATCACAATGACAGCATATGATCAACTTAATAGATCTAAAAAAAAAATTTGACAAATTCCAATATCTATGTTTTAAAAATGGATTTAAATTTTGATAAATATGAAAGTTCTGAAACCTGCCTTGATGAACACAGAAAGTGATTCAATCTAAAGGATACTCTTGTTTATAAAGAGAGGGAGGACTGGCACAACGGTAAGATGAAGAGACTAATTTCTACATAGTTTGAAATAAATCAACACAAAATATTCTGACTGACAGGCCTTTTGAGCTTAGTATGCGATCTCCCAAAGCAAATACTTTAAATTGTAACACTTAATTAGATGTGAAGTTTATATGCAAATGTTTAAGAATTTGTTTCAGATTATATGTGTATATATATGATGTATGGCGATATGTTAAACTAAATCTCTATTAATATTGAAAATGTAAAAATCTATAGACAAAAATCAGGACAATATGCAGCATCGTGCAAATTAAGCAGTGTATAAAACACATCAAAAAACAAGTGAAAAGGAAAGAATCGTTCACATGGGATATTAGCCAGCATTCACGGCTGAACACATTAGAAATCTTTGTTTGTTTCAAGTTTTTATTTAAATTCCAGTTAGTTAACATATAGTATAATATTAGTTTCAGTAGTAGAGTTTAGTGATTCATCACTTACATACAATACCCAGTGCTTATCAAAAAAGTGCCCTCCAGGGACACCTGGGTGGCTCAGTCAGCTGAGCGTCCAACTTCAGCTCAGGTCATAATCTCACAGTTCATAGGTTTGAGCCCTGCATCAGGCTCTGTGCTGACCGGTTGCTCAGAGTCTGGAGCTGCTTCAGATTCTGTGTCTCCTTCTCTCTCTGCCCCTCCCCCGTTCACGCTTTGTCTCTGTTTCTCAAAAATAAATAAATGTAAAAAATTAAAAAAAATAAAAAGTGCCCTCCTTAATGCCCATACCCAACCCACCTCTTCCAGCAAACTTCAGTTTTTTCTCTAGTTAAGAGTCTGTTTTATGGTTTGCATCTATTTTTTTTTTCTTTATCATATACGTCATTTGCAAGTATCTTCTACCATTACAAAGGTTGCCTTTTAGTTTTGTTTTTGCTTTTTTTTCCCCAAAAGAAGGGAGGGAAAGGGGGCAGAAGGTTCATTTGTGAAAATTATACCTGAAAACTTTCCTAATCTGGGCAGGGAACAGACTTCCACATCCAGGAGACACAGAGAACTTCCATCAAAGTCAACAAAAGGAGGGTAACACCAAGACATATTGTAGTTAAATTTGCAAAATATAGCGATAAAGAAAAAAAAAAAAAACTTAAACAGCAGCAAGACAAAAGAAGTCCCTAACTTACAAGGGAAGACAGATTAAGGTCAGGAGCAGATGTCTCCACAGAAACTTGGCAGGCAAGAAGGGAGTGGCATGATACATTCAAGGTGCTGAATGGGAAACATATGCAGCCAAGAATACTCTATCCAGCATTGCTGCTATTCAGAACAGAATAAGTAATCTCACTAATTTAAGCTTAAGAGAACTCTACAGCAATGCGGAAATACAGAGAAAGCTGCGGAAGTTGGCATGGAGAAGGGAGTGACGATCTGGGTCTTGTGAGGGCACAGTACCTCTGTCTTCGCAGAGACTGCAGTGCTGCCACCATAGGTATTGACTCTGGAACATCTGTCACGTTTGCTGCCAAAGCCTACCTGATGAAATGGTATTGCCCCACTGCTGCTTAGCCTGCCTTAAAATGATTGCATTGCGTTCTGTGTTTCTGGTTATCACAGGCTCCCGATTCAAAGTCTGGTTTGCTCACCTCTGCCCATAAAGTGTGGTGGCCCCTTTTTTCTTTTTTCTTTTTTTTACTGTATTTTTATTTTTGAGAGAGAGAGATAGAAGATGAGTGGGGGAGGAACGGAGAGGGGGAGACACAGAATCTGAAGCTGGCTCCAGGCTCTGAGCTGTCAGCACAGAGCCCGAGACAGGGCTCAAACTCACAAGCTGTGAGATCATGACTGACTGAGCCACCCAGCCCACGCCCCCGCTTTTTTCTAACCAAGATGATTTTATAGGGGAAAAATGGGGCTTTATGGCTTCTTTTCCCACCTCTGGTACCTCCCCCTTTCCCTGGATAAAAAATATTAAGTAAATGTACTTTGAAAAACTTAACTATTTCTCCTTTTCTGGAAATGTATTTCATTAGTTCCAAATTCATTTAAAATTATTCACTAATTCATTTACAGCAAATATCTTGGTTTCAAAATCTATTTTAGTGTATAAGATTAAGAAAAATTGGTCAATGGGACAATCAAATTAGCTGGACATTCCTTTGTGTTTTATAGTAACATCGAGGTTCTGTTTCAAATCTACAACAGCAAGAAATAAAATGCAATTCAGAAATACTAATAAGGTATGTAAAACAGAAATTTAGCTTTTTTTTTCCAGACTGGAAAACTTGATTAAAAAAACAAATGGAATATCCTTAAAATTCCAGTCATTAAGATTATTTTTGATATATGTAAATATGCGTACCATAAACAATTTCTCTCAAGTGGACAGTTGTTATTTTTTTTTCTTTAAAAAAATTTGTTTAATGTTTATTTACTTTTGAGAGGGAGAGAGACAGAGTGTGAGCAAGGGAGGGGCAGAGAGAGAGAGGGAGACAGAATCCGAAGCAGGCTCCAGGCTCGGAGCTGTCAGCCCACAGCCCGACGCAGGGCTTGAACTCACAAACTGCAAGATCATGACTTGAGATGAAGTCAGATGCTCAACCGACTGAGCCACCCAGGCACCCCAACAATTTTTTTCCAATTAACATGTCTCTAAAATTATTTTCTTTATGGTTGCTGTGTTGTTGTTTTTTTAACTCAAGCATGTTTAAATGAAATGACGAAACAGAATAAACTGTTAACTGTTCTAGTTTAGCTCTGAAGGGATTCAGAGTATGTCACTCCAAAATATACCACTCTGGCATAAGAGTTATTTTCAGCTGAAGACAATGGAGAAAAGAGCTCCAGTATAAGCCCTCTGCCCATCCCATGTCTTCCTGAAGCAGAACAAGCCATTGCCTTGTGGATGTTTAGCCCCTTCCTCCAATTTCAGTACCAAGAAGCTTTGGCAACCTTATCAGAAATTAGATGGCATTCAGAAAATCTACAAACCAACTTTACTACCTCTAGCTGTTATCCTCATATATTGCTACCCTAGTAGCTCAACATCCTTTTCCTTTGTCTTGTCTCTTCTCTACAAAATTATTCTTTCTTAAGATGTTACATAAGCCTCAAGTTCTAACCATTCGTTTGAGTATATGAGTTTCTCCCACATACAACCACATTGCATGTCTTAATCAACTTGTGCTTGTTTTTCTCTTGTGAATCTTTCATCAGTTTAATTTATAGGGCCTCATCAGGGAATTTAGGAAGGCAAAGGGAATGAGTGTTTCCTAGGAAGCAGAGGAAAGGAGTTTTTCCTCCCCTAAAGCTTGAAGGCAGATCAGTTACAAAATCGTGGAAAGAATGCATTGTAAATTACTTTAAAATACAATACCAAAATGCATAACACCATAATGTAATTATGTGGAAATGTCAGACAATTAAAAACTGAGGGAACTCATCAAAGTAACTGGCCAGTGCTACTAGAAGTGTCAAGGTCATAAAAGAAAAAGTGACTGAGAAATGTTCCAGAATAAAGTAAATTAAGGAGCTATGACAATGAAGGGCCTTTAGACACAGAAAAAAAAAACATTAGGGAGACACTTGAAAAAATCTGCATATGATCTGTGAATTACTTAATAGTTTCATATCAATGCTATCCTCCTGGTTTTTGTCACTACACTCTTGTTAAATTAGATATTAGCACTGGGGGTAGCTGGGTAAAGGACATATGGAAATTCTTCGTACTAATTTTGCAACTTTTCAATAGATCTGAAACTATTTCAAAATTAAAAGTTAAATAAATCAAAATAAAGAACAAGTGAGGGGCACCTGTGTGGCTCAGTCAGTTAGGCATCCAACTTCTGCTCAGGTCATGATCTCACAGTTCATGAGTTCAAGCCCCACATCAGGCTCTGTGCTGACAGCTCAGAGCCTGGAGCCTGCTTCGGATTCTGTGTTTTCCTCTCTCTCTGCCCCTCCTCCCCTCATGCTCTGTCTCTCTCTCTCTCAAAAATAAATAAAAAACATGATTTTTTTTAAATTTAAGAACAAGTGAGTAAACATACAACATAAATATATATGATAATCTGCAGTTGTGTACTTCTATGGACAGTTTTTTTCTTTCTTTCTTTCTTTCTTTCTTTCTTTCTTTCTTTCCTTCCTTCCTTCCTTCCTTCTTTCTTTCTTTCTTGTTTGCTTGCTTTCTTTCTCTTATTACTAGGTTAAAAAAATGAAGAACTGGACTTGGCAAAAACGTTCTGCATATTGATGTAAGCTATATTCCTCATGTCTCAAATCTTCAAAGAACTCCAAATCAGTAGTGAATGGAGCTGATGATTTTTCTACAGATAGTTTCCGTTACTTTGGACATGAAAAACAGGTAAAAATGTCCAGTAATTTTTTTCATTCATAATTTTATTTTCAGTAAATTTCTTAAAGGCATTCATTGTATACAAGACTGAAACACTAATAATGAGCCGTTATAAAAGTTGGCACAAAATAAAAATATTTCACTTATAGGCCTTAATTTCCAATAAGATAAATTCCAAATCCATGTGAACAAAAGACTGGAGAGAACTGAGATTACAGGATATGTATTTGTGATCTGACAGGCGAGTTTAAGAAGCCTGGACTGATGCAACACTTCTGAGAAAACAAACAATGGAATAAATAAGGGGAATATTTAGGGTGTCAAATTTCTGAAAATGTTTTCCCAAAAATGGAAGAAAAATACGTAAGTTTGTTTTCCACCCCTCAATATACTATTCTGACATCAACATTTGAATTCTGTGACTTTTTTTTTCCTATTTTTGACATTATTAAAAATCTCAGGCATTAAAAATCAATAGCTAGTCACAACTTAGTCAATTAAAATTCTATCTTTACAGCACATGGAACATTTTGGGACACAAATCAGCCCTCAACAAGTTCAAAAAGATCGAGAATATACCATGCATATTTTCAACCCACAATAATATGAAACTTGAAATTAACCACAAGAAAAAATTTGGAACGATAACAAATACTTGGAGACTAAAAAACATCCTACTAAATAATGAATGGGCTAACCAAGAAGTTAAAGAGGAAATTAAAAAGTACATGGAAGCCAATGAACATGATAATACCACAGTCTAAGACCTCTGAGACACAGCAAAGGCAGTCATAAGAGGGAAGCATATGGGAATCCAGGCCTTCCTAAAGAAGGAAGAAAGGTCTCAGATATACAAACTAACACCTTAAAGAGCTGGAAAAAGAGCAGCAAATAAAACCCCAAACCAGCAGAAACAGGAAATAATAAAGATTAGAGCAGAAATCAATGCTATTGAAACCAAAAACAACAAAACAAAATAAAAAACAAAACAACAACAACAACAACAAAAACCAGTAGAACATATCAATGAAACCAGGAGCTGATTCTTTGAAAGAATTAACAAAATCGATAAACCCCTAGCTAGTTTGGTCAAAAAGAAAAAGGAAAGGACCCAAATAATTAAAATCAAGAATGAAAGAGGAGAAATCCCAACCAACACAGCAGAAATAAAAACAATAATAAGGGAGTATTATGAGCAATTATACACCAATAAAATGGGCAATCTGGAAGAAATGGACAAATTCCTAGAAACATATAAACTACCAAAACTGGAAAAAGAAGAAATAGAAAATTTGAACGGACCCATAACCAGCAAAGAAGTCAAATTAGTAATCAAAAATCTCCCAAAAAAATAAGAGTCCAGACCTGATGGCTTTCCAGGAATTCTACCAAATATTTAAGAAGAGTTAACACCTGTTCATTTGAAGCTGTTCCAAAAAATAGAAATGGAAGGAAAATTTCCAAGCTCATTCTATGAAGCCAGGATTACCTTGATTCCAAAACCAAAGACTCCACTAAATAGGAGAACTACAGACCAATTTCCCTGATGAACATGGATGCAAAAATCCTCAACAAAATAGTAGCCAACTGGATCTAGCAATATTAAAAATAATTATTCACAAGGACCAAGTGAGATTTATACCTGGGATGCAGGGCTGCTTCAATTTCTATAAAACAATCAATGTGATACCTCACATCAATAAAAGAAAGGATAAGAACCACACGATCCTCTCAATAGATGCAGAGAAAGCATTTGACAAAATACAGCATCCTTTGTTGATAAAAACCCTCAACAAAGTAGGGATAGAAGGATCATACCTCAAGATCATAAAAGCCATATGTGAAAGACCCACCGCTAATATCATCCTCAATGGGGAAAATCTGAGAGCTTTCTCCCTAAGGTCAGGTACATGACAGGGAGTCCACTCTCACCACTGTTATTCAACATAGTATTGGAAGTCTTAGTCAGCAATCAGAGAACACAAGGGAATAAAAGTCCTCCAAATCAGCCAGGATGAACTCAAACTTAAACTCTTTGCAGATGACATGATACTCTACATGGAAAACCCAAAAGATTCTGACAAAAAACTGCTAGAACTGATCAATGAATTCAGCAAAGTTATATGATTTAAATCAATACACAGAAATCGGTTGCATTCCTATACACCAATAATGAAGCAACAGAAAGAGAAATCAAGTAATGGATCCCATTTACAATTGTACCAAAAACCGTAACATACCTAGGAATAAACTTAACCAAACAGGTGAAAATCTATACACTGAAAACTATAGAAAGCTTATGAAAGAAACTGAAGAAGACACACAAAAAATGGAAAAATATCCCATGCTCCTGGATTGGAAGAATAAACATTGTTAAAATGTCGATACTACCTAAAGCAATCTACATATTCAGTGCAATCCCTATCAAAAGAACACCAGCATTCTTCACAGAGCTGGAACAAACAGTCCTAAAATTTGTACAGAACCAAAGCAATCTTGAATAAGATTGAATAAGATTCTTGAATCTTGAATAGCCAAAGCAATTGTGAAAAAGAAATCTGAAGCTGGAGGCATCACAATCCTGGACTTAACGATGTATTACAAAACTGTAATCATCAAGATAGTATGATACTGGCACAAAAACAGACACTCAGATCAATGGAACAGAATAGAGAACCCAGAAATGGACCCACAAACGTATGGCCAACTAATCGTTGACAAAGCAGGAAAGAATATCCAGTGGAATAAAGACAGTCTCTTCAGCAAGTGGTGCTGGGAAAACTGGACAGCGACATCCAGAAGAATGAACGTGGACCACTTTCTTATACCATACACAAAAATAAACGCAAAATGGAGGAAAGACCTCAATATAAGACAGGAAGCCATCAAAATCCTCGAGGAGAAAGCAGGCAAAAACCTCTTTGATCTTGGCTGCAGCAACTTCTTACTCAACACGTCTCTGGAGGCAAGGGAAACAAAAGCAAAAATGAACTACTGGGACCTCATCAAAATAAAAAGCTTCTGCACAGCGAAAGAAACAATCAGCAAAACTAAAAGGCAACCAACAGAATGGGAGAAGATATTTGCAAATGACATATCAGATAATGAGTTAGTATCCAAAATCTATAAAGCACTTATCAAACTCAACCCAAAAAACAAATAATCCAGTGATTATTGGGCAAAAGACATGAATAGACATTTCTCCAAAGAAGATATCCAGATGGCCAACTGACACATGAAAAAATGCTCAACATCACTCATCATCAGGGAAATACAAATCAAAACCACCATGAGATACCACATTACACTGTCAGAATGGCTAAACTTAACAACTCAGGCAACAACAAATGTTGGCGAGGATGCGGAGAAAGAGGGTCTCTTTTGCACTGGTGGTGGGAATGCAACCTACCTGGTGCAGCCACTCTGGAAAACAGTATGGAGGTTCCTCAAAAAATTAAAAATAAAACTACCCTACCACCCAGCAATTGCACTACTAGGTATTTATCCAAGGGATACAGGTATGCTGTTTCGAAGGGGCACATACACCCCAATGTTAATAGCAGCACTATCAACAATAGCCAAAGTATGGAAAGAGCCCAAATGTCTATCAATGGATGAATGGATATGTATACAATGGAGTATTATTCAGCAATCAAAAAGAATGAAATCCTGCCATTTGCAACTATGTGGATGGAACTGGAGGGTATTATGATAAATGAAATTAGTCAGTCAGACAAAGACAAATATCATATGACTTCACTCATATGAGGAACTTAAGATACAAAACAGATGAACATAAGGGAAGGGAAGCAAAAATAATATAAAAATGGGGTGGAGGAACAATACATAAGAGATTCTTAAATATATAGAACAAACAGAGGGTTGCTGGATGGGTTGTGGGAGGGGGGATGGGCTAAATGGGTGAGGGGCATTAAGAAATCTACTCCTGAAATCATTATTGCACTCTATGCTAACTAATTTGGATGTAAATTTAAAAATAACTAATTTTAAAAAATACTGAAAAATACACAAACTAAAAAAAAAAAAATCTATCTTTACATGAGTATTATCTCACCTCTTAAAGGTTCTTCTCTCCTTTATCCTAGGTCAAAGGAAACTCTAGGCAACATGATTATGTAAGGAAAGCCCCATGTGCATTTGGGCTGTGGTTCTGTTGATTAACATCACTGACTTACCTTGCTGTCTTTTGTATTGGGAACGGCCTCCAATTATTTGTTAAAAATCTACAGATTATCTGGAATAGATCATGTTTGACAGAAGTCCCTCTCTGTTGAGGATACCTTCTGGGAGATGCAGCTGCACTATCTGGAAGGGTCAAGCTGTCATTCCTCTGATTGTCTCATTTGTTTGTCCCATGCTGTGACAGTCTGCAAGTAGACAGACCCACTGCCATGGAACTCTTAGGGCCAAAGAATCGTGGTAACCTGTATCACATAATTTGAGGACATAAAAGATTTGGGGAACAAGTGAAGACTGCAACCTGCTCTCTTCCATCTAGCCATACCCTCTACCATCTCTCTCCTGTTATTATCTTCTCTCCTCCTCTCCATACACAGAGGATGTGTATATAAGGACTATCTCTCACTGAGTTCCACTTAGAAAGTGAAAGCTGATCTTTGCTGTTCCTTGGATATAAAATCATCTAGGGGAAAAACCTCATTTCCCACTCAGCACTCTATCTTGGTTAAAGAATGAATCCTCTTTTTTTTTTTTTTTATGTGCAATGAATTCCTACTTTGCATTTTATTCTCATGTGTACAAAAAGAAGTATAATAAAGTAGCATGGTTCAATTAATATTTAGTGAAAGTAATTTATTACTTTGAACGGTATTCCAGTGTTGAGGTAAAATGACAGCACTGGTTCCTCTGTGTATTTTGGAGAATTGTAGATTTATCAGAATATGACTTCCTCTTTCAACAACTTTCCATCATTCCTTCCATTGCTATTCTGATTGGATTCCTTTATCCTCTCTTCTCACACAATAATATGAAATGGTCAAGGGAAATCCTATTCTTTGAGGTTCAATATTCTACTCCCAGCTTGCTATAATTGAGATTTAAATGTGACAATCTGCTAGTATCATAGAGATGGGGCCGGTTTGCTAATAGTTAACCACCCATTAGTAGGTTTATCTGGCAGGTGTTTGTTTTCACAGTAGCTGAGTTTTATTTAGTCTTGACTCATTGAGCCTGAAATGCTTAGAGACACTTGAGGGAACTTAGCTCCCTGCTATTCAAATGGCAGAGCTCAGTAAATGAGTTCCTTAGGTAGATGCTAGCATATGCTGTTTTAGATTGCATGATTACATGTTAAAGCTTTACCCACCCCCTACCCCCAAAATCACAAGACTAGGCTTTAAAACAAAAATAAGTAACAGTAGTTGAGAGGAGAATCTAATAATTTGTGAGCTTTATCATCAAGACTTTTGGGAACCTTAACCCTTCTAGATTTTAATATTTAATATCTTAATCCTTTACTAATATCACCACATTTGAATAAACTAGGACATACCTATTTATTCAGGATTAACGGAAACAATTAGATATCATGACATGATTAATATTTATGACTTCCTTGAGAATATCCAAATCGATATACACGTCTAAATTAAAGCACTGACTAAATTAAAAAAGAGAAAATTTAACAGAAATATAAACATTTATGACATGCAATGGCATATAATGGGGTATTATATCAAAGAATCCAATTAGAAACATTTCCTTAATAAAAACCAAAAAAGTAAAGTATATTTTTAATCATTTTGCCTCATTGAGAGGGGAGGTAGAAGCACGTCTTAAGTAAGTAAAATTGTGTGAATCACTTTATATACATTAAATTTTTGTTTTCCAATCAGCATTGTTGTGGCGTAACTGACATTCAGTAAACTGCACACATTTAAAGTGTACCATTTGATGTTATGGCAATGCACACACTGATACTGTCTACCATAATAAAGATGCTGAACAGGTACATCACCCCCCAGGTTTCCTCATGCACTGTGTAGTCATTCCCACTTCACATTTCCATCCCCTCCCCCATTGTCCCCCCTCCCCCCACCCTCACCCCTCACCCTCAAAAATTATCTTTCTTACTATGACTATACCACAGTTTGCATTTCCTGGAATGTGTACTTTTTGGTGAGGATACCATCATTTAAGTATATTTACATTTCACATACTCAGTAGCAGCGTCTGACTCCCTCCTCTCCAACAATTATAGTCATTATTTTAAATTTTAGTGATTCAAGTAAGTATAGTGCAGAATCTAATTGTGGTTTTAACTTGTATTTCCCTAACAAACTAGTGTTGTTGAGTTTCTTTTCAAGTGCTTGTTTGTCATCTTAATATCTTCTTTGGTGAAGTATCTTCAAACTGTTTACCAATTTTTAAGTTGGATTATTTTTTCTTATTATTGAATTTTGAGAATTCTTCATATGCTCTGGATATAAGATTTTTACTAGATATGTAATTGGCACTCTTTGTTTTTGTTTGTTTGTTTGTTTTGTTTTGTTTACAGTCTGTGGCTTATCTTTCATTCCCTAACAGTATCTGTTCAAGAAAAGAAGTTGTTAATTCTGATGAAGTCCAATATTTCAGTTTGTTAATTGTCCAATTCAATCTATGGTCACAAAGGTTGCTCCTATGTCTCTTCAAAAGTTTTAGAAGTTTAGGGGCACCTGGGTGGCTCAGTCAGTTAAGCGTTTGATTTCAGCTCAGGTCATGATATCATGGTTCATGGGTTCAAATGAAACCACATGGGTGCTGAAGGGCTCAGAGCCTGTGGCCTGCTTAGGATTCTGTGTCTCCCTCTCTCTCTTCCCCTTCCCTGTTCACATATTCTCTCTCTCTCTCTCTCTCTCTCTGTCTCTGTCTTCCCCTGCTCTCAAAAATAAATAAACATTTAAAAATTTTTAATGTAAAGAAAGTTTTAGAACTTTAGATTTTCATTAAGTTCTATGCTGCATTTTGAATTACTTTATTTTGTATGGTTGGAGGCAGAAAACAAAGTTTATCTCATACTTTGCATAAGAATATCCAATAGAACACTCTGTCTTTTAATAGGCAAATTTAGGTAACTTACATTTAATGTGATTGTTGATAAGATTAGGTATAAACCTGTCATCTTACTGCCTGTTTTTCTATTTATCCCAGTTTTTCTTTGTTTTCTTCTTCCTTTTACTTCTTTCTTTTTTTTAAAGGATTAGTTAAATAAGTTGTATACAGCTGGTTAGGGGAGATGACCCCAAGCATAGTTGAAAATCTGTGTATAACTTTTGACTTCCCAAAACCTTAATTGCTAATAGCCTACTGTTGATTAGAATCCTTACCAATAACATAAAGAGTTGATTAATACATATTTTGTGTATCATATACTGTATTCTTACAATAGCTAGAAAAAATAAAATGTTATTAAGAAAATCATAAGGAAGTTAAAATACTTAGAGTACTATACTCTATTTATCAAAAACATCCACATATAAGTGGATCTGTGTTGTTCAACAGTAAATTACAATTCTATTTTATCTCCATTGCTGGCTGAGCTATAACTTTTTGTCTTGTTACAGTAATTGCTTTAGGATATATACTATACATCTTTATCTTATAATCTACCTTCCAGAGATACTATAACCCTTAAACTATAGTTTAATAACCTTTTATGGGTATACTTCCATAGCTCCCCACCCAATCTTTGTGGTCATGTCATACATTTCAAATAACATATGGTCACTATCTGTGTTTAAATAGTTGATTATCTTTTGAAAATATTTAAATAGTAAAAAAATCTCATAATTTACCAATGAAGTCATCATTTCAGATTCTATACTTGGAGTAGATTAATATTCCCATATATTATCATTTTGCATGCTCCTGAAAGAATTTCTTTAACATCTTAGAGTATGGATCTGCTCATGATGTACTGCTCCAACTTGTGAATGTCTAAAAAAGTCATTATTCTTCCTCCTTTTTGAAATATATCTTTCTCAGTATAAAATTCTATGTTGACAGTTTTTCACCTCCAAATCTTTAAAGAGGTTGTTCTCCTCTCCTTTTGCTTGGATAGCTTTCAGTGAAAAATTTGTTATCATCTCTATTTTTGTTTCTTTGTGTTTTTGTCTTTGGATGCTGTTAATATCTCTTTATCATAGATCTTGGGTCACTTCATTATAACATACCTTTTATTAATATTCTCTTTTGCTTGAGGCTTGGCCTTATTGAGTCTCTCTCTGTATTTATAGGTTTTATCATATCTGTAATATTTCCAGTTATATTATTTTTAAAACGTGCTCCTTCTCCTACAATGAATGGACATTGTAGGATGTTAAGAAGTCAAATCATTTAACCAAGAGTTCTATAGGCAAGAAGTACAACAACATAATATATTAAATAATATATCTCTTGATTAAGTGAAAAGAGAGAGATGTGCTGAATGTAGTGTAAAGGGTGAAATAAATTAGAGTAATAAACTAGTTCTGGTTACACTAAACTTAAAACTCTCTATTTGTAATAGAGGCCATTTAAATATGTATAAATACACATTTTATGTGTGTATATGTGTGTGTGTGTGTGTGTGTGTGTGTGTGTGTATATGTATATACACACACACACACACACACACACACACACACACACACACACATACACTAAAACCATAATTGACTCAAGGCACCCAAAAAAGAATCCTATGGCTTCAAGGGAAATAGTTTGTAAAAGGGAAATATGAAAGGCAGTTTAGGCAGCTGGATAAAAATAGGTGAAAAACTTTGTGGCATACTTAACTATTATCTTCTTCCCACACACCTACTATACCCATTAGAAAATTCTTTTGATCCTGCCTTAAATATAACCAGATTCCAACCACTTGAATCTGTAGTTTTATAAATTATCTCCCTGCTTCTGCCCTTACCTCAGTCAGTCTTTAGATTAGCACAGCAGCTAAACTTGTTTTAAAATTCGAAGCCAGATATCACTTTCTTCTAATCAACAACACACAATTCATTTAGGTGTGAAAGTTAACATTTTTATAATGGTCTATAAGGCAGGCCTATTAAGCAGGCTGTGGATCTAATTTTCCATGACCTCTTTTATATTTCACAGCTCTCCTCCTCACTTTCTCTGCTCCTAGCACACTTGCCTCTGGTACTTCCTCTATCTAAACATTCTTCTGCAAATGCACCCTTTTCAATAGGTCTATGCTGCTTTCTTATTGGAAAATCTCCCAATATGGCTCTACTATTTCTATAGAATATGCTAATATGCAGCTTTCTAACATATTATATCGTGTATTGGTTCCTCCACCTGGAAGAGGATTGTCCTTCCTGTTTGTTCACTGATTTTCCTTGTAGTAGTCATTCAAAACATGGAAGGATAAAGACTAGGATGCCTAGCTGTAATACAGGCTTTCCATCCTAAGATGCTTTCAGAGGAGCTTTAAAAAAAAATGTTTACTTAATTTTAATAGAGTGTGCAAGTGGGGGATGGGCAGAGAGCGAGGGGGACAGAGGATCTGAAGCAGGTTCTGCCCTGACAACAGCAAGCCCAATGTGGGGCTCAAACTCATGAACCATGAGATCATGACCTGAGTCAAAGTTGGACACTTAACTGACTGAGCCACCCAGGCACCCCATCTCTGATGAGCTTTTTGCCTGTCATAAGAAAAAATTAAAACTTGAGTAATGAAAAATAAAAGGAAAAAATAAAAGAAAAAAATGTAGTAATATAAAACTTTCATAAGAGAAAATAAAAATGTACACAAAGTTCCTTTGACTTATTAAAATTTGATACATATGATGAATCTCATATTCAATGTAGAATATAGAAAAGGTGCAAAAATAATGATATAGTAGAAAACATAAACCTAAAATCTGAAAATAAAAACTAAATATTAGCACAAAGAGACTAAGAGTATTAATAATTCAAAGTATACAAAAATAAAGAACACAATTTAATAATCTTGTTAAAAATAAAGATTTAAAGCAACAACAATAAAATACATGAAACCAAATAAAAATTATTTGAGTTTAGTGGCCTGGATTTTGAAACAGGGACATTGTATTAAATTCTAGGAGTTTAAGTCCCAAGCAATAGACTTAATTTTCTAAACCCTGGCTTCTCACATACAAAATAGAAACATTAATTTCTAACTCAGTGATTGTTAGGATTAAGGAAGATAATGTATCTTACAGATCTAGCACAGAATCTGGCATCCAGTGAGTTGTCAATGGATGACGTCTACTATTATAGTCAGGCATGGATTGTAGACGCCAATATTTAAATTCTGACACAAAGAAATCCATGGAATATGTTAACATGTTAAACCATATGAACAGTGTATGTAAGTTTATGCAGCAAGTATACGTATATATAACTTAAAATTTAAAAACAGAGTCAAATAATAGCAATCACAGACCAGGACTTCTAAAAGCTTAAGTGTTTAAAGATAAAGAACAGTAAAATGGAATCTGTGTCTTATCCTCCGTGCCAAAGGGATTCACACCATCAACCACCAAGAGATAAACTAATGTCAACATTCAACTTTAGCACTTCTCCCTCCCCATTAATGGAGAGCATTCTTCATGCCTCCAGTTAGCTCCTTCCAACTGACAAAGATGCCCTCATTTCAGGTTCACTATCATGTGTCTTATTGCTTGAACAGTCCTTTATTTCTTGCTTAAGGGATATCTTTATGTGGTTGGCCATTATAGATCATTTCCTGGAAGGACTATCATTGCTAGATGCAATTGCATCTAGCAAAGATAGTCTAGTAGTCCTTAGCCCTGTCTGCAAGTTAAAATTGCCTAGGGAGCTTTAATCAATCAATCAGACAAGCAAAACAAACAAGCCACAGATTGCCAGGCTGTACCACAGGTCAATTATATCAGAATCCCTGTGAATGGAGTCCAGACAATGTTACATGTGAAAATTTCTCAGCTGCTTTTCAACTTGCAATGGGAACCATTGCTTTGTGTTATGTATGAGCATTTTTCACGGCCTTTTTAACATTTGACTTTATTTATTTATTTATTTATTTTTTAAACTTTTTTTAACATTTATTTATTTTTGAGACAGAGAGAGAGCATGAACAGGGGAGGGTCAGAGAGAGAAGGAGACACAGAATCTGAAACAGGCTCCAGGCTCTGAGCTGTCAGCACAGAGCCCGACGCGGGGCTCGAACTCACGGACCGCGAGATCATGACCTGAGCCGAAGTCGGCCACTTAACCGACTGAGCCACCCAGGCGCCCCTTAACATTTGACTTTAGATGAAGTTAACTATTTCTGTTTCTGTGTACCTTTCCTCTCAGGGTTTCTTTGTCCAAATCTGTATATAGTTTCTATTTTTTAGAGTATGGTAGAAAAATATTGCACCGCTCAATTCAATCCTCAAAAAGCCTCAGCAGAGCAAATCTAATCTACTACCCATGGCGTCTCTTTCTTCATCAAATAGGCAGAATGAGGCATCACAAAATAGCTCCAAAATACTATGCCTCTGTTGATCTTTTCATTCCTCTGTCTACTTTCCTGTGACCTTTGTCACCTGATTTCAAGTCCTAATTTTATTCAGAACTCTCACCATATGAATTCAATACATGAAAAGAAACATATTTCGCTGGTCCGTGTGGAGACTTTAGAAAAAATGTTGGGGGGCGGAGGAGGAACAATTTCTTCATGGATATTTAGGTCAGTCACAGAATATATGGCAAAGAAGCTATTTGCTGAACCACTCAATTCCTATTAAGACTTAAATATTTATGTGCATATGTATATATGTATATATATGTAGATCTGAAATTAAATATGACAACCACTTATCTAAACACAGCTCTAGAGAATGAGGCACAATAATTTAACTGGATGATTTCAACATAAAAAAAGACGCAACCTTTTTTTAAGCATAATTTCTCAACAGAAAAATCACCTGATCAATTTCAAATAGTGGTAGAATAGTCTGAATTCACCTGTTCTAGGATTTACTTTCTGAATCTTGGCATCCTAATTTCATCTCACAGCCTTTCCTAAGGTTACCATAAAGTATCCTTATAGCGGTATGGAACAAAGATTGCAAGCCCCAGACTTTGCATAGTGGTTTTTAGTCTTGAGTTCATTTTAAATCATGTGGTGTACTTTAAAAAGAATCTCTCTGACCTCAGCCACAGCAATTTCTTACTTGACACATCTCCAAAGGCAAAGGAATTAAAAGCAAAATTGAACTACTGGGACCTCATGAAGATAAAAAGCCTCTGTGCTGCAAAGGAAACAATCAACAAAACTAAAAGGCAACCAACAGAATGGGAAAAGATATTTGCAAACGACATGATCAGACAAAGGAGTAGTATCCAAAATCTATGAAGAACTCACCAAACTCCACACCCGAAAAACAAATAATCCAGTGAAGAAATGGGCAGAAAACATGAATAGAAACTTCTCTAAAGAAGACATCCAGATGGCCAACTGGCACATGAAAAGATGCTCAATGTCGCTCCTCATCAGGGAAATACAAATCAAAACCACACTCAGATATCACCTCACGCCAGTCAGAGTGGCCAAAATGAACAAATCAGGAGACTATAGATGCTGGAGAGGATGTGGAGAAACGGGAACCCTCTTGCACTGTTGGTGGGAATGCAAACTAGTGCAGCTGCTCTGGAAAACAGTGTGGGGGTTCCTCAAAAAATTAAAAATAGACCTACCCTATGACCCAGCAATAGCACTGCTAGGAATTTACCCAAGGGATACAGGAGTACTGATGCATAGGGGCACTTGTACCCCAATGTTTATAGCAGCACCTTCAGCAATAGCCAAATTATGGAAAGAGCCTAAATGTCCATCAACTGATGAATGGATAAAGAAATTGTGGTTTATATACACAATGGAGTACTACGTGGCAATGAGAAAGAATGAAATATGGCCTTTTGTAGCAACATGGATGGAACTGGAGAGTGTTATGCTAAGTGAAATAAGTCATAGGGAGAAAGACAGATACCATATGTTTTCACTCTTACGTGGATCCTGAGAAACTTAACAGAAGACCATGGAAAAGGGGAGGGAAAAAAAAGTTAGAGAGGGAGGAAGCCAAACCATAGGAGACTCTTCAAAACTGAGAATAAACTGAGGGTTGACAGGGAGTGGGAGGGAGGAGAGGGTGGGTGATGGGCATTGAGGAGGGCACCTGTTGGGGGAAGCACTGGGTGTTGTATTTGTATTTATTTGACAATAAATTTCATATTAAAAATAAATAAATAAAAAGAATATTTGGACATCACCATAAATTAAATGAGAAAATGAGAAACACTGGAACCAGTGCATTAGCATTTAATGTTTGTTTGTTTTTTGCATTTTAGCTATTTTTTTAAATATCCTTCTACTATTCAGATGTGTCTCTAGGACAAAGTCAATTAAAATGTTAAATTGCTGTGAACAAGGCATGTATTCCAAGACTTACTTTTTTTTTTTCATATAAGTAACTCACACAAGTGCTTGCCAAAGTCACTGGGAAGATTTAGATGCTAAAAGAGACCATCTCAATATTTTTAAAATTATTTTTAATGTTTATTTACTTTTGAGAGGCAGAGGTGGAGGGCAAAGAGAGAGGGAGACACAGAATTCAAAGCAGGCTGCAGGCTCTCAGCTGTCAGCACTGAGCCCCTTGCAGGGCTCGGACTCCAGAACAATGAGATCATGACCTGAGTTGAAGTTGGATGCTTAACCAACTGAGCCACCCAGGCGCCCCCATATCAATATATTCTTAATGGAGGGTAGAAGATCATAAATAAACTTCCATAATTATAGCCCAGCTAGCCTGGATACATAAAGCTGAAATCATCTTTTCCCGAAGATGGCTAGAAGCAGCAGAAACAATTATGAAGAAAAACATCAGTAAAACTGAGCAGCTCTCATCATCACTGCTAGAAAAGCCAACTTGATTTCAATTCTCATAACTATTACAAAGGCTGGCCAGCCAGTACAGGGTTACAAGAGGTATGCCAAACATCTCTTCAAAAGATTAAGATAAAACTGATACCGCTTTAACTGAGTTTCATGGACAAGTAATAAAAATACTTTAAAATACTTCAAGTTTACAGTTAAAAACAAGAAAAAAAGCTAAGATGCCAACGAAGCAACACATTTCATGTATTCCATGTTCTTGCCCATTTCTAAGAAAAAGTCTTTAGAAAAATGATTTCAAAGTAAATAAAGAAGCTGTCTCAGGGACAAAACATTTAGATTTAATGTTTTTGGAATATGTGTGCAATTTATCCAAACTTAAATGTTGTTATATTTCTACAACTTTCTTATGTACATACTGAATACCATTAAAATTTAAATATTTTAGCTGTATTTATGTCAGTATTATAGGACAAGAGTGTAGGAGGCTTATGAAACTTATTAAGTAAGGGACTACTGCTCACAGGTTGACCTATCCGATAATACCTTCAAAAAGGACACTTGATCTACAGATATAATCTATATTAGTTGTTATAAATATTGTATCACAGACTAATGGAGGAATGCAATTCTATGATCTAGTGATTAATTTCATTCAACTTGTTCATGGGCTGGGATTAGAAGAAGCTATATAATTTTTTTCCTCAGTAGATAACCACTGGAATTTTATTTCATTCAGTAAGAATCTCCATTGTTCTCAAAGGCTTTTACTTAAATATAATATACAGAAAAAATACATAAATCATAACTATGTAAATATACATTGTTTTGCAATTGTGGTTGCAATTACTTACAACCTAGAAGCTCTGCTTATGCCCTTTTAATACCCACCGCTCCCACCCCCATCATCCTCAGGAATAATCTAACTACAACTTTTAAAAGAATGGAATAGCTTTGTCTGCTTTTTGTGCGTTAAAAATAAAATTGTTAAAAAATGTTGTACAATATCATGTGTTTTCTTTTGTTCAACATTAAGGTTGTGAGAGTCACCACAATTATTGTCTATAATATGTAGATTTTAAATGTTCATTGCTATGTAGTTTTCAAATGAGTGAATTACCAAAATTTCCATATTTATTTATTTTATTTACTGTATTTATTCATTTTACTGTGGATGGATGTGGCATAATTTTTAAAATAAATTAAATCAAGTCAGCATGGATATACTCAGTATCTCAGGTTTTTTTTAACTTTCTTTTTTTAAATTTTAACTTGTTTTATTTTTTATTTATTTTTTTTTAATTTACGTCCAAATTAGTAAGCATATAGTGCAACAATGATTTCAGGAGTAGATTCCTTAGTGCCCCTTATGCATTTAGCCCATCCCCCCCTCCCACAACCCCACCCTTAACCCTCAGTTTGTTCTCTATGAGTCTCTTCTGTTTTGTCCCCCTTCCTGTTTTTATATTATTTTTGTTTCCCTTCCCTTATGTTCATCTGTTTTGTCTCTTAAAGTCCCCATAAGAGTGAAGTCATATGATTTTTGTCTTTCTCTGACTGACTAATTTCACTTAGCCTAATATCTTCCAGTTCCATCCACGTAGTTGCAAATGGCAAGATTTCATTCTTTTTTGATTGTTGAGTAATATTCCATTTTGATTGTTGAGTATAAATGGATAAAGACATCTTCTTTATCCATTCATTCACCGATGGACATTTGGACTCTTTCCATACTTTGGCTATTGTTGATAGTGTTGCTGTAAATATGGGGGTGCATGTGTCCCTTTGAAACAGCACACCTTCATCCTGTGGATAAATGCCTAATACTGCAATTGCTGGGTCGTAGGGTAGTTCTGTTTTTAGTTTTTTAAGGAACCTTCATACTGTTTTCCAGAGTGGCTGCACCAGCTTGCATTCCCATATAATAAGTCAGTTTTGATACTAACAAGTTGTTGGTGATTTTAAGTAGCCAAGAAGGGCTACTGAAAGTTGGGTGGTACATTCTATTCTGGTGCCAGAGTGACCTCAGCTTTCAGATAATTACCTAATTTGTTTTGAGTACTAGCCCACTGTGAGCTAATGTGCTCTGCTAAATCCAGTAATGTGAGTGATACTAAATTGGAATGTTTATTCTCAGAAATTTTACATTGAATTTTCTTCATGTTGCCTACTCTTTCTCTCAGTCTTCTTCTTTCCAGGTTAAGATTAAGCTGGAAGAATATATTTTTTAATATGAAATTTATTGTCAAATTGGTTTCCATACAATACCCAGTGCTCATCCCAAAAGGTGCCCTCCTCAATACCCATCACCCACCCTCCTCTCCCTCCCACCCCCCATCAACCCTCACTTTGTTCTCAGTTTTTAAGAGTCTCTTATGCTTTGGCTCTCTCCCTCTCTAACGTCTTTTTTTTTTTTTTTTTTCTCCTCACCTGCTTTTTTCCCTTATAGCTTCTATGGGAAATGGCGGCCAGTCTAGGAGCTACTCCACATAAAGCCACCAGAGAAAATGTGCTACCAGACATATTCTTGCTGCTTCACACTGAAATGCATCCAACAAAAGTGAGCACTTAAAACCACTTAGACATTCATTTATGTATCCTTCACCAATTATCTTTTCCAACCACACAATTACTACTGCAAGTATTTCATTCTACAATGAAATGTAGCCCAAAATTAACACTCCTGAGAAAATGGCCCTGCCTTTGATTTTACAGAAAACAACCAAAGCCATCAGAACACCTATAACTTCTTTTTAAGTAGCTTATTTGTATCTACAACATGCTTTTCCTCTGTATTCCTTGTGCCAATAGAAGAGCTGATTCTCCCTTTGTTTAAATCCTTTCTTTACTGACACTCTGGAGTCCTCATCTCTTTATTTATTCAAGGAATCTGAAAGCAAAACATGTGTTTGTGTGTATGTGTGTGTATACTTATATACACTATACTTATATACATATATATACACACACATGTACATATATATATATATATACACACACACACATATATATATAGTTTTGTCTTCATCTCATTCTCCAGTTTTAGTCACTATGTTGAATCAAGGTTAAAATACTTTAATAATTCTCAAATTTAAATGTCAGAATGGTTAACATTAACAACACAGGAAACAACAGACATTGGGAAGGATGTGGAGAGAGGGGAACCCTTCTTACACTGTTCATGGGAATACAAAGTGGTGCAGCCACTCTGCAAAACAGGATGGAGGTTCCTCAAAAAGTTAAAAATAGAACTACTCTATGATCCAGAAATTGCACTAAGAGGTATTTACCCAAAGAATACACAAACACCGATTCAAAGGGATACATGCACCCTAACGTTTATAGAAGCATTATCAACAATAGCCAAAGTATGGAAAGCGACCAAATGTCCATCAACTGATGAATGGATAAAGAAGAAATGGTGTGTGTGCACACGGGAATATTATTTAGCCATAAAAAATGAAATCTTGTCATTTGTAACAATGTGGGTGGAGCTAGAGTGTATTACAGTAAGTGAAATAAGTCAGTCAGAGAAGGATAAATACCATATGGTTTCACTCACATGCGGAATTTAAGAAACAAAACAGATGAACAATGGGGGAGGGAAGGAGAGGCAAACCATAAGAGACTCTAAACTATGGAGAAGAAACTGAGGGTTGATGGAAGGGAGGTGGGTGGGGGATGGGTTAAATGGGTGGGGGGTACCGAGGTGGGCACTTGTAATGAACACAAGGTATTATATATAAGTGATGAATCACTAAATCCGAAATGTAAAACTAGTATTACACTGTATGTTAACTAACTGTAATTTGAATAAAAACTTGGAAGAAAAAAAATAAAATTTCAATGAAAGTAAAAATACAAAATACATATCCAAAAGAAAGCTTACAAAAGCCAGTGCAAGATAGTTATCTTGTAACCTGTTTCTTTGTAACTTCTTAGAGATAGTTGATAATCTTTTGCTTTTATAATATTAGAGAAATTTAATGAATATGTATAGATGCAGATGTTAGAAAACTACTGCTGCAATGGGAATCACATATATTAGACAACTAATTTGTTCTTTTACTGTCAACTTAAATGACGTTATTTTAGAAGATGATGCAACTATATACATTCAATTAATGATTAGTTTATAAAAAAGGAAAATAAACTTACATGATTTGATTAAAAAGAAAAAACAATTCTTTCTCTTAGTCACTTCAGCCAGGGATCCCACTCTTTCCAAGTGTTCAGAGTCAAACTTTTAAAAATAGCTGTCTAAACGTTTAGCTTTTATATCCTCACTTCTTAGTTTCCCAATCAGCAAACAATTCCAATTTACCACTTCCCTGAAAATTCTGTCACAGAACAAATTAGTAAGTCCAGCATGCACTAAGTAGCTTTAATGAAATGTCATAAATATTTCTGAAATTCATCTGATTTTCATCACCCCACTCCCACAGCCTTTGTCTGGGCTACAATTAGTTTTCATCCAGAAAATTCCCACAGTTGGACTCTTTCATCTTTAGGCTAGCTCACCGTCAAACTGTTATCCACAAGGCAGTGAAAGTGGATTTCCAATAATGCAAATCTAACAGGTCTCCCCTTTTTAAGGATTCACTCAACCCATATTTCCTTTAAAATGAAGTTATCAAACCTTAAACATGTTAAACAAGGTCCTGCAAGATCTATCTGGAGGACTTCTCTAGCCTTAACTCTTACCCTTCCCCTTTTGCACACTATGCATTGGCTACAATAAATATTTTCAGTGCTTTGTGAATACAATGTATGTTATTTCCATTAAGGTTCACTCCTCCCTTTCTCTTCTAGCATGCAAGTGCCTATTGGTAGCCTCCACTCCTCTGTAGTAAATATGAGTTAAATATCATATTCTAAAAGCATTCTTCCTTGATTATTCAAACTATTTTGTTTTGTGTTCAAAGATTCCTATATTTTTTCTCTCGTCATTTTAATTACATTTTATTGTCACTATTTTTCTAATGGCCATTTTTTTCTATGAACTACAAACTCTTTGAAAGCAAAAGTGACACTATCTTTTCTCTAGTATATCCCAACAGCTACTACAATTACTGAAATCTAATATACATTTCCTAATGAAAGAGAGGAAAACAGACATGCACCAGGGCTGAGGTCTACGCAGAGAATGTGCCCAGCTCTGGAATCCACCTCCCACAAAGGTTTTCTGCTCTTTATCACCTGAGAGGTAAAGAATGTCTGGATGGGGAAAAAGCCAGGTCAGGAGAGTCAAGGTTACTCCTCCCGGAGTCTTTCACATCCCTGCACCTGCAGCCTCCCCAGGTTTCCTCTTCTAGGCAACTTTTCTCAGTGTAGCCTCGGAACACCTTGCATCAGAATCATATAAGATACTTGTCAAAATTCAGAATCTCTGACCTCACTACCTTCCAAATCAGACTCTTTGAACAGGACCCTCAAATCTGGATTTTAAACAAAACTTTTGGGTGATAATTATGTACTCCAGCATTAGACCAAAAAAAATAAATGAATAAAAGAGGATGTTTATTAAATTTTCTGACCTTAAATTACAAGTTATAGGAAAAAGAAATGGCTTCCACTTAGTTTGAAAAGAAATGGTGTCCTCAAAGTGGCCAGGATTTTGTAAACTTTCGGAGGAATCCCTTAAGGGTAAAGTAATTGAGGATTACATGGAATTCTTAAAGACTGCAGCAGCATTACAAAGAGTAGAGTGAAGAAAGATGAGAAAAAAAAGAAAGTGGAAGAATGAGTCAGAGGAGAAGAAATAAAAGTATGAGCAACTGTTGAGCATTAGGATTATTTTGTCCTAAGTGTTCTGTTTTATTTCCCCAATTCAGATATATATGTTATTAAGTTACTTTTAACTATATTATAAATTATAACATATATATTTTATATATCATGTTACCTCCATGGAATTATATTTCTTTAGCTTTTACCTGGCCCTTGACTAGCTTTCTTGGATTTAGGCACTTTTAATTTTTTTTTTAAGTTTATTTATTTATTTATTGAGAGAGAGAGACAGAGAGAGAGCTAGCATGAGCAGAGGAGGAGCAGACAGAGAGGGATAGAATCCCAAGCAGAGAGAATCTGTGCAGAGCATGATTTGGGGCTCAATCCCATGAACCATGGGACCATGATCAAGAGTTGGCCTCATAACCAACAAAGCCACCCAGGTGCCCTCACTTATAATTTATAAAGCTAAATGAGTTGACAATTTTTTCATCATATTTACATTTTACTTATTATCAATATGAATCCCAAATATATGTGCTATATAAATTTTTCTGAAGGTCTATAAACCAAAGATGTTGGGAATATAATTTTTTTCATAGTTTTTCACACCACTAGCATCAGCCTTTAGTGCCTACACATAAGACTGACCTTGCACAGAGAGAACATAAACAAAATTAGGTGACTACTCAAGAAAGCACTTCTTTCCAGTCATTATGGTTTCTAAAGATCAGCATTTAAGAAGTTCCCACTAATTTCCTCAGGTCATTTCACTAAGTCAACTTCATATTTTAACATGGCATAATCACAAAATAATACAAAGTTTTATTCTTTCCTATTTTCAATGGAAAGGGTAAGAGTAGGTGAGCAGTGAATTTTCTAAAGGGAGACAAAAACATTAGGCTTTAGGTTTGTGTATTCTATTCGTTCCCAGAACACCAAATGGGAGAGAGCTGAGGGGAGGGCAAAGCTCTCTCCCTGGTGGTGACTCCTGAGCACAGAGGGAAAAATGAAGTGACTCATGCTTTGAGCCAGATGATGAATGCCTGAGGTGAAAACCTCTGCTTGGTATTTATTTTCCATCCTTTATGCTGATCTTAAAATTTTTCCAGTTCATGTTCTCCTTAGGACATTCACAGGTGCTGAAATTACTGCAATAGGAAGTCTTCACTATTCTTGAGAAATCAATCTTTCGACTACAGAGAATACTGGCCAGTTATAAATATGAGCATATTAATGCAATCAGAGTAACTCAAAAGAAATCTAAAAGTGAGAAATGAAATTATTAGATTTTATATGACCTTTCCTTCAACTAATCATAGGGAAATGTTTGTGAGAATGTCTGTACATAACTCCAACACCTATGCAAATTCACAACGTAGAAAGAAAATTTTGAACTCTTCTCAGAATTCTTCAGTGTTTTAAAAGTTTTTGTAATCCTGTATATATATATATATATATATATATATATATGTGTGTGTGTGTGTGTGTGTGTGTGTATGTGTGTGTGTGTGTGTATGTATGCACGTATGTATGTATGTATGTATGTATGTATATTTGCAGTTACTCAGGTGTTTATAAAATGTAGGTCAAATTTTTGACCTGAATTTTCTAGCAAAGCATCCCTATATTCAAGTGAACTTATTTAAGTAATTAACTTTTAAAATTACCTTTTATTAGGATTACTATACACACCTGCACTCTATCTACCTCTCTATCTCTCTCTCTATCATCTATCTATCTATCTATCTATCTTTCTACATACATACATACATACACACACACACACACACACGCACACACACACATACAAGCATACTGAAATCCTAGTCCCAAATGTATTCTTTGTTAACATTTTGGTGTTTAGACTTTCAGTTTTTTATTAAAATGCTTTTCATCCTTTAAACTTGTGACTGCATTTTAACTCTATTTAGAAACTTGCTTTAAAATATTCATTTCCAAATTTTATACATTTTAACTATTCTTTTAAAATTTAAAAAAAAATTAAAATTTAAAACCTTCAAAGTCCATCCCATATTATAATTTATTTAATCAATCCCCTTATATTAGAAAATTTTATTCTTTTCAATTTCTATACACTTTTCTATAATAGATATATTTATACATAAATTTGGGGAAAGGTTTTCAGTCATTTTCTTAGAATAATTCATTGAAAACTATTTGACACATTATACTAAGTTGTCCCTTAAAATTTAACTTCAGAGCACCTGGGAGGCTCAGTCAGTTAAGGGTCTGACTTCAGCTCAGGTCATGATCTCATGGTTCATGGGTTTGAGCCCCTTGTTGGGCACTGTGCTGACAGCTCAGGGCCTGGAGCCTGCTTTGGATTCTGTGTCTCCCATTCTCTCTGCCCCTCCCCTGCTCATACTCTGTCTCTTTCTCTCTTTCAAAAATAAATAAACATTTAAAAAGATGTAACTTCAATCTGTATTCACAGAAGAACCGTAGATTTCCTTCTAGGCACTAAAATTATAAAAAGTATACACACACAACTCACACACAATTCTTGCTACATTGCTGAAATTTTGTCTTTCTGTAAAATCACTATTTTAATTTTTATATATTTACATATCAGTAATATAAACCATCTCCTCATTTTTCTCTTTATTTCTACTTTTATGTGAAATACAGATTAAAAATTTTCACCATTACCTACTCAGAAGTTTCCAGACATTCATTCCAATTCTTTGTTTGTCTTTGAGTTGTATGTAATTATTTCCTAAACATAATTTTTCTATTTTATGTAAATAAATCTATGGATCTTCCCCCTCTTTGGCTTGACCTTTAAAATGTTCTTTCCCCCTGGAAGCTGCATTGGTGTTAAATAAGTAACTAATAATTCTATTTATGTTTTCTGCTAATTCTTTTGTTTATGATTTGATGCAGGGCAGGAGCTGTGAGAGAATGCAGTTAGAAATGCCATTATCTGAAAGTACTTATAGGTAAACACTGATCACCATTGGCATTAGCATAATCCTTTCTAATGGAATAGATTCAGATATTTACAGAAATGTCATATCTTGTGGGGGGGCAGGGAGCACACAACAACCAAAGAAGTTAGATTTGAGGGAATGTCAATACAACTCTCAGAATAGCTGCCATCATATAAAAAACAAGTCTAATAGACTTAGTTATTTAGACATAGCAAAAGGATTAAGGATCCACAGGGGTTGGTGGTTCTAAATTACAGTATGGGAGCAACCATTTAACCTCTCTTCTCTCATCTTACTTTGGTAAACGTATGTACCAGGCAAAAAATATCAGGAGTTAGAAATGGACTCAGTACAGTGTTAGGAATCCAAGAACTTAGTTATGGTAACCAAAAATAGGTACTGTTCTATTTTCAATGTTCATAAAAGTAGCTAAGCTATCCCTGAATTTATTAGGTATCTAAGAAGATGCCTGTATTAGTCAGGATTATCCAGAGAAATAGAACCAATAAGGTGTGTGTGAGTGTGTGTGTGTGCGTGCGTGTCTGTGCGTGTCTGTGTGTGTGCATGTATGTATGTGTATGTGTGTAGAAAGACAGACAGAGAGAGAGAAATTATAAAAAAATAGCTTGCATGATTATGAAGGCCAACAAATCCCAAAACCTGCAGTATACAGGCTGAAGAACCAGGAGAGCTGATGGTATAGTTCTAGTCCAAAGGCCAAAAGGCTGAAGACACAGGAACAACGGACTTTTTGAGTCTGAAATCAAGATAAAAACCAACATCCAATTCAAGTATTCTGTGCAAGGAAGGAAAATATGTAAACAGAGTAAATGTCAAGTTCAGTAAGGACAAAACCATGCCCATTCCATGATGGAAGTGGTCCAATATACTTGAACTGCCACCAGTTAGCTGGTTGATCACTGTAAAGAATGATGCTATATTGAGGACTTGTTGATCTCTCTCTGTAGATTGAACACTTGGCAGTAGCCATATCCAGGCTGAGCTTGGTAAGTGAAAGTTAAGCCCATGCATAACCTTCACCCCTGCCACAGTGGACACTTTATTCATGAGCTTAGTGACTGATGACTGATGACAAGGGTTGGTTAGGATGAGGCTGACTGATTTCCATCAAATGGGTCATCCTATTGACTTATTAAAATTGTCCTCTTGAAGTCACCCTTTGGTGAACATTTACATAGGACACAACTGTCTTCGTGTTTCTTGCCCATTAATAGAGGCCTACTAACATCCTCTTTCTCAAATTTCCTAATCAACAATTTTCTAGTCATGCTCTGACCAAGTCTCAAAACAAAACCATTGACCACAGCACATGAATCAGTATGTAATTGCACATCTGGCCATTTCTCCTTCTAAGCAGAGTGAACAACCAGTGACACATTTCCTATGTAAAAATGGCATTAAAAAGTATGGCTTTGAGTACCTAAATCATAGTAAGTTTCACATAGAGGCTTATTATACAACAATCAAAATAGTTTTGTAAGTACTTATATTATAAAGTATTTTTGTAAATGTGTGTGTATATATGTATATATATATATGTATATATGTATATATATATATATATATATATATATACACAATTTGATCTATCAATACCATTTATACTTCAGTGTTTCCTATCACTTTCTTCAAAAATTGTAGTAATGATACAATTAAAAATCAGAAATTTAAAAAATAACAACAACAATCATTCCATCAATCCAATATCCTCCTTCATTTCTTCCCTTTCTCCCTCCTAAATTCACATCCAAACTTCTTAAATGTATTTTACATACTGCATCTATAACACCTTCCAGGTACTCTCCATCCTAGAGCAATTTGGCCTCTACCAACAAGACGTCTCTGAAATTTTTCTCTCCATGAACACCAATAACTTCTTGCCATTAAATATGCAAAAACAATGTTTAATTTACTTGACCTCTCAATAGGATTCTATACTTTATGAACTGCCTCTTCTTGAAACTCTGTATTTCTATGAAATAGAAAACTCCTTATTCTCTATGAAAGTATATTTGCCTGATTTTCTCCCTACGTCTCTTCTCAATTTCACTTCAGGTAACTTACTAAACTTTTCTTTTTCTTATTGTTGGAGGTTTCCCAACTGTGATTTCCCTTTTAGACTCACTCTCTATAATTTTGTTGGGTGGTGTCATCTAGCTCATTTGCATTAATTTAAAACTGTGTGTGTTCTTCCATATCTCTAATCCAGATCTATTTCTTGAGATTTATAGATCCCGATACTTCTTTAAAAAAAAAAAATCAGGGGTGCCTGGGTGGCTCAGTCGGTTGAGCGACCGACTTCGGCTCAGGTCATGATCTCACGGTCGGTGAGTTCAAGCCCCACGTCGGGCTCTGTGCTGACGGCTCAGACCTGGAGCCTGTTTCGGATTCTGTGTCTCCCTCTCTCTGACCCTCTCCCATTCATGCTCTCTCTCTGTCTCAAAAATAAATAAACGTTAAAAAAAAAAAAAAATCAGTTGCTCCAGACTGATGACATTAGCTCCTATCTGCTACCTTAACATTCTGTCCAAACCAGTAGTTCTTTCATATTCCCAGTGTCAGCAAATGACCATTCACTTAGCTATTTGGATGAGGAAAAATGGCAGTAATTCCTGACTCTTCTTTATCCTTTTTTTTCCCTTAAGAAAACAAAACAAAATCAAGAAACCCTACCTTTTCTTCTCAGGTCATCATTCCATCTCAACTGAATAACTAAATCCCTTTGACTCCAATCTTACAAATTCTAATTGTCTTACTTTCTGAAAGATTTTACCCAAATTCAATTTGTTCATGACAAACATAATACCAGTCAGGATTTTGGTCAAGAAAATTAAAACTAGAAATGACTCTAGGTATTTTAAGCAGGAATTTATTTAATAGTGAGAGTCTGGTTGTTCAAGAAAATTTTCACAATGGCTGGAAAAGAAAGACCGGGAAAATCTTCGCTAACTATAGTATTTTCTGTTAGCTTTTCCAGAGTCAAGAAAGTTGCAGAAGCCACAGAAAACCACTCACATTGTCAATTCCTGTATCTAATAATCCGCCTTCATTTTCCACTGAGCACACTGTTGGTAGTTTTTCTAGTAAACTCATTTCCCATTTTTTCCACATATTCTGTCTCTGCATGAAAACTATTTTCTGAAACCACAGATTAAGTGAAATTTATTCTGAAATACTCCTTTCTGAGTCTTCACTCATGGTTTTTCCTACTTCAGGTATATCCATTACTCTGTAATTATCCCCTTAACTGCACTTTTGATCATATTTTATAGTCTTTTTCCCATTAGTTTACCCGAAATGGACTTCATGTCTCTTGACAACAAAGTATTTCTTTGCACCACTAATGCCCAGTATCTTGTTTATATAAGGCATTCATTTGTTGAGATAATAATTAACTCTAACAATACCTCTTTAGTTTTAATACTAAAGTCACTTTATTTTATAATTTTTAAAGTTAAAACAGGATGTTAGCTAACATTTAGATAATCAATTGAAGACAATTTTTTTCATTAACACCTTAATATATGTCATTTTATGTCTTCATTGTACAACTAATTTAAAAACATCAGACTTGATATTACTTTATATTTATCTGTATTAAATTTTGCCTACAAAGTTTCTCTTAATACCAAAAGATTGTCAAAGTTTTTAAAAATAAGAGTAGATTCACTCTTCTGATGTAATAATTGTCTTCTATAGGCTTGCTAACATCTACAAATGCAATAAAAAAGTTTTCTAAGTCATCATCCTCGATGCTAATGCCATTATATTACAAGATAGAATGGGCTGGTCAGGTCCAAGCTCTGGGTGACCTTGCCACATTCCATTTAAATCTTACTTCTGATTTTCAAAAATGTATTAATCAATAATCAGTCATTGCATTGATTGCCTCAACTCTGCCTATAAGGAGACTTAAACTTTCACATCCATGCTCCTTTCTACATCTGTTTCTGTCAAAACAACACATATCACAACATCTGTTGTGAGGGAATCTGCTATAGAATTCACATTCCAAAAGGCAACATGTTTGAATTTATGATCATGCACGGTGATGTGTACCCAGAATTCTGCCCATCTTAATTACAAGTAAAGATGAAGTATGGATACAATTGGAAGGTTTTCTGATTTTCTTCCTTTATGTTCTACTGGTGTTGCTAAGCTATGAAATCTATCAAGATCCATTATGTTCTCATCCAAAGTTCCAAACTTTTGTTATTGCTATGGTTTACATATAAAATACATAACTTTAAGACAATTTTATGTTCTATCTATATGTAACAATGGTTGAACATACCTATTGTTTACGCTGCTTTAGATTTTATTTTTAATATCCATGTTTCCTATTTTTCATTATTTCCTTTTCGTCTGGTCTTCATCTTATATTTTGTATTTGTTTTCACACATTTGTATACATTGAAACTGTTCTAATTAATTTTAGATCTTTTTCTTTTAAGAAGTTTCATTTTTATGTTATTGTTTTATTTCACCAATTTTCATCTCTTACCTTCCATAATTTTAAATCATCTCTAATTTGTCACTGAAAAAAATATGCCAATTTTGTTTTTACTTTTATTTTTCCTCCTTCCTACCTTTTCGTTGTTTTAATGGATTCCCTCAATTATTTTTATAAACTTTTGAGCAAACATATTTAGGCATTTTACACATAATCACTGTTCGAAAGTTTTCCTTTTGTCTACATGTTCCTAAATTTTCCAGAGTTTGGGAGATCGTCTATTTAATATGAGATTAAAATCTGAATATTTTCATGTAAACTGAAAAAAAAAATCTGAATTCCATATTGCTAGCCACACAACTCCATAGATCCCCAAGTATGTCTGAGTATGCCAGAGGAGTACTTCCATTACATTCTATAAATACACATTACATTCTACAAATCCATCTAGATTGTTGTATCAGCTAAGCCCACAAACCCACACTGCACCACTGTTTCTAGCTTCTTCAGGCCTTTTGACATTTTGGTAATTCCAGTTTGCAACTATTCAACTGGTACTACTTAAATAAAGGGATCCTTCTTTTTTTTAATGCTTTATAATAATTATTACTGAGAGAGAAGAGAGAGCTAGAGCTAGAGAGAGAGAGAGAGAGAGAGAGAGAGAGAGAGAGACAGAGAGGTGGGGACAGAGAGAGAGGGAGACACAGAATCCAAAGCAGGCTCCAGACTCTGAGCTGTCAGCACAGAGCCTGACGTGGGGCTCAAACTCAGGAACTGTGAGATCAGGGGAGATCACGACCTGAGCCAAAGTCACATGCCAACCAACTGAGCCACCCAGGCGCCCCAAGGGATCCTTCTTTTTATTTATCAAAACACAACTCAGATCAGCAGTGCCATTTAATAAAAATTTATTGTGACTGCCTGTTTGCCGTACATATTTACAACCATATAACTGATTTCTTCCATAAGTATGAAATTGATTTAATCTATTTTAAAGCTAAATTTTAGGATAACATAGTAGTTAAGTACATAATGAACTATGTTATACATATTTACCTGTTTCGATACCTTGTTTTGCCACTTACTAATTCAGCAACCATACTTAATTATCCAACCCCTCTGCGTCAGAATTTCTTTACCTTTTTAAATTTCAGCTTTACTGAGGTATAGCTGACATAAAAATTAAAATAAAGTGATTTGATATATGTTTACATTGTGAAAGCATTCCCTTCATCCAGTAATTAACACATCTACCTTTTTTTATGGGGGCATGAACATTTAAGTTTTATTTTCTCAGCATATTTCAGTTATACAATATAGTCATTGTAGCTACCATGCTTTACATTAGATTCTCAGACTTCTTTCATCTTTCAGCTGTAAGTTTTCACCCTTTTACCTCTCCCTATTTCCCTCACTCCCCAGGCCCTGGCAACTATTTTTCTACTCTGTGTCTATGACTTTAACTTTTTTTTCTTTTTTCTTTTCTTTTCTTCTCCTTTCCTTTACTTTTCTTTATTTTTTCTTTTCTCTTCTCTTCTCTTTTCTTTACATTCCACATATAAGGAACGCCATGCAGTATTTGTCTTTCTCTGTCTGGCTTATTTCACTTGGCATGATGACCTCAAGGTCCACCCATGTTGTCACAAATAGTGGGATTTCTTTCTTTCTCATGGCAGAATAATATTGCATTGTATATATACACATACCATGTTTTCTTTATCCATTCATCTGTTGATGGCCACTGAGATTGTTTTCATATATTGGCTGTTGTGAATAATGCTGCAAGAGCAGAGAGCTATTTGATATTCTGTTTTCATTTCCTTTGGATATATATCCAGAAGTGAGATCGCTAGAGCCTATGGCAATTCTACTTTTTTTAATTTTTTGAGAAACCTCCACAGTTTTCCAATTGGCTGCACAACTTTACATGCCTACCAACAGTGCACAAGATTTTCTTTTTTCCACATTCTCACCAACACCTGCTCTATCTTGTTTTTTTGATAATAGCCATTCTAATAGATATGAGGTGATATCTCATTATGATTTTGGTTTGTATCTCCCTGATGATTAGTTATGTTGAGCATCTTTTCAAGTATCTACTGGTCCATCTGTCTGTCTTCTTTGGAGAAATGTCCATTCAGTTCCTCTGTTCATTTTTACTTGGAATATTATTAATTATCATTGCTTTGATTATTAGGTTGTGGGAGTTCTTTATATATTTTTGGATATTAGCTTTTTATCACATATATGATTTATAAATATTTTCTCCATAGATTCCATAGATTTCCTTCTCATTTTTGTTGATGGTTTCCTTTGCCATGTTTTTTAGTTTGATGTAGTCCCACTTGTTTATTTTTGCTTTTGTTGCCTTTGCTTTTGGTGTCAAATCCAAAAAATCATTGCAAAGACCTATGTCAAAGGGATTACCACCTGTTTTCTTCTAAGAATTCTATGGTTTTAACTTGTGCCACAGTTTCTATATGTATAGTAGTAGGGAAAACCATGCCATCTACTTCTTAGAGCAATTGTGAATTGCATTAGCCAAAACCTGCGACTCACTTAGAAGAGTACTTGGGGCAGGAGGGCCTGGGTGACTTAGTGTGTTAAGCATCTGACTCTTGATTTCAGACCTGGTCACGATCTCATGGTTTGTTCGTGAGTTCGGGCCCTGCATTGGGCTCCGCACTGACAAGAGCCTGCTTGGGATTCTCTCTCTCCCTCTCTCTCTGCCTCTCCCCTGCTCATGGTCTCTCTGTAAATAAATAAATAAATAAATAAATACTTAAAAAAAAGTACTTGCACAAAATAAACACTCAGGCTTTGCTAGCAAAGATTGTGTGCTGTCACTGTGTGAAAAGGAAAAAAGTGGACAATGTTACTTTAATTTATAAATATTTACACTCTTTCTTTAGTCACCAATTAAAAATCCTACTTTTCATTTCATAAAAAATGTGGCATATTTAGCTTCAAACTATATGTTTCAATGAAAGCCAATTATGAAAAGGAGATCTGCACTAGTAAATAAATGGAAGAAAGGCTGAGGCAAACAGCTGTGGCAATGCTAAGCGAATAAAATTTCTCCCTTCACAGTGTTGGACAGACAGTGACTATTCATTGTTAATATTTTTCACAGATTCAAATTGTAGAAAATATTATTTAGTTTATAAGGATTGGTTTTCCTGCACTGTAGAACTTACCTTACAGACAAGGATACTGTGCACAGAATTTGTAATAGTCACTTTTTTTTTCTGGCCTCATTACTGCCAGAGTAGAGTTTAGGACAGGGAAACAGATAGAAACAGTTTGGTTCAATTATGTGTTTATAAGGACATTAAATCAAATGAGGAAACTAAAGAATATCAATAATGAATGCAGTTGCTCCTGGTTTAAGTTCTGTGAAGTCTGTGTCTTTAATCTTCAGTTGCTCTAAAATCCAGTGCGATTATCAAGCAAATATAAGCATTTCTGAGGATAATCTGTTTGTTCAAGGTAAGATGAGATGTCCAGAGCTGGTGCATGTGTGGCCTTTGATTTTGTAAGTTATATAGTGAATACTGTTCAATCTAATTTTGAAAAATGTAAAAGTTGTATGCCTCTGTAACCACTGGGCACAAGATACTTTTCTGGATAATAGCAACTTCCTTGGATCAAATATATATTCCCAGATGTGCTGAGATAGTATCCATGTTAAGGATGCAGCTTTGTATTTTAGAATTTAGAATTTAGAATTAAGTGCTGTTTGATATAGACGAGCTAAACAGTTAAAACTTGAACTATTATTAACAAAACTTCACATTCTTTGGTTGCTTCCTTCAAATTGTTGGGGGAAACCTGTGTGTTTAAAATAAGGCATGACTACTAGGTTGTATACATTATTTTACAGTCTCAATTCTACCTGTTTCTGGTTCAGTTAAGATAATCATCAACGAGGAAAATTTTTCTTTAAAAAATTAAATCTGAAAGCAACACTGATATTCATTCAATTATATAAATGATAGTCACTAATACTTCTAAAATTATTATTATTATTATTATTATTATTATTATTTTTACTTTAGAGAGAGAGAGAGACTATGAGCACAAGCCAGGGAGAGAGGTAGAGGGAGAGAGAGAGAATCCCAAGAAGCTCCACGTTCGGCACAGAACCCAACATGGGGTTCAATCTTACAACCTTAGGATCATGACTTGAGTCAAAATCAACAGTCTGATGCTCAATCAACTAAGCCACGCAGGCAATATTCACTTAAGTTCAGTCAAGCAGGGTCAAGCCTTCTAACCATCAGCTCTATTTCCATGTGGTGCAAGATTATAGAATTAGAGCTGCTTTCAGAGACTTCAAATGAATCTCAATTCAATTTTTCGTAGGGAGATAAATCATGAGTTCATCACAAAGTGGATTAGAACATGAATACATGAGGCTACCTGAAAGGGAGAGGATGGGGTCCAGCTCAAGAAGACAACAGTGTTGATCGATGGTAGAAAAATATCCTGGGACATGAAGGACAATGACTCATCTCCATAGCCCCAAGTATTAGAGAAGGAAGTTGGGCTCCATCAACAATAGCTACCCCTTCTAAGCAGAAAAGTTCCCCTGTGGTCAAACCATATAACAATGTCAAGCCCCAGCCTGGCCTCACACCTAGAGATCTTGTTAATATTTCATCAATTTAAACTCCAGAACACCCAAGAAACTATTTGATTTGCTTTGGCATTTCCTCAGTTCATGACAGGTTTAGATTTCCTTTCCTTGACACTACAGAAATAACTACACTCAAATACCCAAAATCAAAAAGAATTATTTGGACTCTTAAAAACCTTTTCATTTATTGTCTGTTGACACTTATATCAAGGCCCTGCCTTCCCTGAGAGGAACAAGCAAAACATAATACTGCCATTGCTTACCATTTCAATATGTATTCTTATGCATTTATTTCTCAAGGCATTGGAATTGGTCCAATATTTTAAAGATGGTACAATTCTGAACCTATACATGTAGAAAGAACTTGAATTAAAGTATACCTCTTCTCTCATTCGTTTATAAAATTAAACACTGATGGGGCGCCTGGGTGGCTCAGTCGGTTAAGCATCCGACTTCAGCTCAGGTCACGATCTCGCGGCCCGTGAGTTTGAGCCCTGCGTCGGGCTCTGGGCTGATGGCTCAGAGCCTGGAGCCTGCTTCCGATTCTGTGTCTCCTTCTCTCTCTGCCCCTCCCCCATTCATGCTCTGTCTCTCTCTGTCTCAAAAATAAATAAAAACGTTAAAAAAAATTAAAAAAAAAAAGAATAAAGACACATCTTAAAAATAAATAAATAAATAAATAAATAAATAAATAAACAAACACTGTTCCATATTATGCAAGTCCTGGAAGAAAGATTTAAATATATATTTAAGGCAGGCACCTTAGTATATTTAAAAATATTGGGCTTTATATAGATAGTTAATATTCACTGATGGATGATAAGCAGAAGCTATGCTTTAAAAAGTTTGCCCTATCTCCAGTGAGGAAGTTGAATTAAGAGAAGAAACTGCAGCAAAATATTAAATCTCTTGGTGGGGGGGCACCTGGGTGGCTCAGTTGGTTAAGCATCCAACTCTTGATTTCCACACAGGTCATGATCTCACAGTCATGAGATAGAGCCCAGCGTCGAGCCCCATGTTGAGCTACATGCTTGGAGTGGAGCCTGCTTAAGAATCTATCTCTTGGGGCACCTGGGTGGCTCAGACAATTAAGCATTGGACTCTTGGTTTCAGCTCAGATCATGATCTCACAGTTTATGAGTTCAAGCCCCACCTTGGTCTCTGACTGACAGCACTAAGTCCACTTGGGATTCTTTGTCCCTCTTTCTCTTCCCATCTCCCTCTTATTCTATCACTCCCTCTGTCTCTGGCCCTCCCCAACTCATGTATGAACACATGCTCTATAAATAAATAAATAAATAAATAAATAAATAAATAAATAAATAAATAAA
>NW_026057585.1:16421897-16515739 GCF_023721935.1 Panthera uncia
AAATAAATAAATAAATAAATAAATAAATAAATAAATAAATAAATAAAATTCTCTCTCTCCTGCAGCCCTCCTCTGCTTGCACATACATGCTCCTTCTAAATAAATACATAGTCTTTAAATCTCTAGGTACTAGTTCCAATTCAGTCCCTATGAATTCTAGTTTTTAATCAGAATTCTAGTTCTTCATTCTCTCCCTATGGAATTTATTAGACATAAAACTTCATAATCTTCTATCCAAGGACCAAGGTCTTCTTTCTTAACTTTATTCATCCAGATTTAATATATGATCAAATTTATTTTCTTAAAATATGACCTATTCATGTTAGAGCAAATCCCTATGGAATTTATTGATGAACTCTTAGTAGCAAAATGAAGTTCCCTTCTTTAGTTTTTATCCTATTGATATCAGCACAGCATTTGTTTTCCATGCAATTTTTCCTTCTTCCAATGTTCATTTGATCATAACTTTTTTATGTTTCATTTTCCTGTTCTTTTTATCCTTCTTCCCGAATTGTTTTGTATCTTTGCCAGCATGTGATGTGTTCGTTTTTAACATTTTTTAAAAACATTTTAGTAGGCTTTATTTTTAGAGAAGTTTTCAGTTCACAGAAAAATTAAGTGGGAAGTACTGAGTTCCCGTATAACATCCCTCTCTCCCAGTTTCCCTTAGTATTAACATGTTGAATTAATGTGACACATTTCTTATAACTGGTAAGCCAATACTGATGCATTATTATTAAAGTCTATAGTTTACATGAAGGGTCATTTTTTGTGTCTCGTATTCTACAGATTTTGACAAATGTATAAAGATATGTACCCACTATTATAGTATCATACAGAATAGTGTCACTGCCCTAAAATTCCCTGGGTTCCATTTACTCCTCGATTCCTCCCCACTAACTTCTGTAAATCACTGACCTTTCACTGTTTTCATAGGTTTGCCTTTTCCAGAATGTCACATAGTTGGAATCATACAATATTGAGCATTTTCAGACTGGCTTCTTTCACTTATAATATGCATTGTAGTTTCCTCCATGTCTCTTTCTTGACTTAATTCACTGCTTTTTATCTTTCAGTAATATTCCAATGTATGGATGTATCACAATTTGTTCATCCATTCAGTTACTGAAGTACATCTTGCTTCAAAGTTTTGACAATTATGAATAAAGCTGTTAAAAAAAAACATTCTTTTTAATCATTTGTGTTGATGCTCCTCAGGATTCCAAACTGGTTTCATGAATTTTTCAATTATTTACTTTCCGTTGATGAAATTATATATTGTATCATGTTAACACATCACAAATGTGCCAACGGTTTTAAAACATAAATTTCTTTTTTACCTTTTCTCGTTTTGTACTCCTGGTATTTTGCTACCTAGGAGTCCTACAGGTATGACAAAATTGATCTGTCCAAACCAAAACTCATCTTTCAGCTGAACTGATCCTTCAGTCCTTATTTTTCAGATATTCTAGAAAACCACCATCTCCCTACATAGTCCCTACAGAGTCCCTATATAGTCCTGTAGTCATGCAGGACAAAATTAGATACTCTTTGACTTTTTTCAGCCTTATCATATCACCATATTATTTCATTATATCTTTAGGGTATTTTATTTCACACCTTTCTGTTCACGCTTACAACATTAGACATAAAACTTCATAATCTTCTATCTAAGGACCTATCGGTCTTATTTCTTAACTTTATTAATCCAGATTTAATATGTCACCAAATTTAGTTTCTTAAAATGTGAATCTATTCATGTTTAGTTAGAACAAATGCAATATTATTGTGATGTCTTACTTGAAAATAGGGAAAAGTTCAAATTATTTTTTAACTATAAAGGCCTTTATTATTGGACCTAACTTAATTTTTCAGACTTAACTCCCACAACTAACTCACAGAGATTCTATAAATTTATGAGCCCTAATTCATTCTAGTTTTATTTTTGCATTTGTTCCATTTCCTTTCCCCAACTGGAACATCTTTCTCACTCTGTCTCCTAGTACAATCTTATTCTTCAGTTAAGAATCACAGTTAAGAGCACTTTCAGGGAATTTCCTCTAACACTGCAGAGAGATTACTATTTTACTCCCTTGTCCTACCTTGTCCCTTGTCCCTACTCCCTCACAGAACTTTTTTCACATATGTTTCTTTTATCATATACAGTAAAACCTCGTATTGTGAGTAACTAGTTCTGCAAGTGTTCCACAAGACGAGCAAACATTTCTAATAAATTTTAACTTGAAAAACAAGCGATGTCTTGAAATACTAGTAGTATATGATGCCAAATGTACATGATTACAAACTGAGCCAATGGTTCTCTCTCTCTCTCTCTCTCTCTCTCTCTCTCTCTCTCTCTCTTTCTCTGCAGGATTGTGGGTGATCATCAATGCAATGTCACATTTCTGCAAAATCCTCAAAAAGAGGCAAAAGCAAGTGTCATTGGATAGGTTCGTTGTTAAAGTTACACGAAAAAAAAAAAGATTCCATTGAGCCAATAGATAGCAGTGATTCTATTAGTGATAGTGAAAGCTGTCATACACAATAACCCTTCTCTCCTCTCCCTCACACCAGCCACAAAGGTTTTCAAAGGTAAGTGGAGGTTAATTTGTTTATTTTTCTTTATATTTTGTATTTTCTTTATTATTTTGCATTATATTACAGTATTTAGTCATTCTTACATGAATATTTTGGGGTTGTGGAACACATCATCTGAGTTTCCAGTATTTCTTATGGGGAAATTTTCTTTGACATACAAGTGCTTTGGATTACAAGCATGTTTCCAGAACAAATTATGCTTGTAAACCACGGTTTTACTGTACTATTAAAATTGCTGCACATGAATATTTTTACCACTCAACAGCATTTACTTCAAGAGCTAGAATCATCACATTTGTGTCTTCTGAATTTGAAGCATATAAAAATTCAGTAAATAAATACTGTCTGAATTAATAAATGACTGAATTAAGACATTGAGGTGAATCCTTTAAGCAGTGCAGAATTACGGGCTTGTAGTGGAGAAAAATTAAGGGCTTGTACTGGTTATGAGATATTTCTAATATATGTAAATGTAGTTATTTGAGCATCAAGTCTCCATGTAATACAATATAAAGGTCTGGATGGCAATGACTGTTCTGTTTATCATTGACTTCCCAATGCCTGAAAGAGACTCTTTAGTATTCATTAATCATTCATTCACTGAGAAATTATTGAACACCTACTATGTAGCAGGCATAATCCCTCAGTGTTGGGGTCAGAGCAGATGAAGGTCCTGGCTGATGAAGCTCAGTACTTTGTAGAACAGAAGATAAATAAGTTGTATGATGGTGAGAAGTGCTGCATTTCACTATAGTGAAACATAAAGTAGATTAATGAAGATAAATACCAGATTGATGGGGGGGGGTGATTATTTTTGAGGTAAGAAAAAGCCTCTCTGATAGGGTAAACCAAAAAGTGCTGAAGAATCAGACATGTGGATAATGTAAGAAGTATTTGAGGGAGGGAAAAACTCAATGCACAGGCCCTGAAGTGGAAAAAGGCTAAGAAAGCTCAAAGGAAGCTCTGGAGATCAGTGTGGCTGCTATGGCGTGATCGAGAAAGAGAGGGGTAGAGATGAGTACAGAGTTGATGGGGAGAGCAGATCATTTATGTCTTTTACATTCACTTCTACCTCCTCTCCATTTGTTACAAAGCAATCCCAGTGATCTCATTAAAATGCAAAGGGAAACATGTCAAGATATTATTTCAAAAGCTTTGTTGGCTTCTCATTACTCAGAGAAAAAAGAAAAGTCCTTAATATTCCTACAAGACTGTGCATAAATTATACCCTGTTTACCTCCAAAGGTCTATTAATGGCCACCTTTGCTTTCACCCTCTTCTCCCAGGCAGTGGGGTCACTTTTGCATTCTTCATACATGGCATTTTTTACCCCACCTTAGGAAAACTGCCTAAGATACTTTTACAGCCTAGAACCCTCTTTCATGTCTTCCTCCTTTCCTTGGCTACTACCTATGCATCCTTCAGATATGACCTTAAATGTTACTACTTGGGACAGGCCTTCCTTAATCACTCAGTTTATGACCACCTATAGCACCCAGTAGCTATCTGTTTAATTACATGTCAAATGTTGATTTCTCTCACTAGTTCATAAACTTTGTAGAAGCAGGAAGAATATTGGACATAGGATACTACCGTAGTGCCTGGTGAGATACTAAGTATATAGTGAATGTATACTAAATAATCGATTATGTTTTTCATAGATAGATGAATGAATGAACAAATGATGTGTTTTTGCTAAGGAAAAAACAAACAAATAAAGAAACTCCACTTGTGCTTTTATATAGGCTTTCAGGGTTGTTTTTAGTAAATGAATCTCAAGTGTTGACTCCTGGAATAATTGTTTTCTTTCATACCACTCACAAAATAGTATGAAAGGGAGGATCACACCGTTGCTCTGAAAAGACATGCTTAGTAATAATAAATTATATATATAACATGTTATTATTGTTAAAGACTCGTTTTACCTTCCTAAAACTGTCATTAATCAGTTGATAATTTTCTACCCCTGAGAAACACATTTATTATATTCATCTACCATGGTTTAAGATAAGAAAGTTACAGAAAGCAATCTATACTATTTAATTTCCCCAGTCTATGGCACATTAAAGAAACATCTAATACTCTTAAAAGTTCAGAAAAATGGATATAAAGATAGTGGTATGAGCAGTGATTAATATTTTCAAAGGTTCTGTTTACCATTTTATGCCAACTGCCCAAACTACGTAAGCGCAAAATAAACATCAGTAAAATAAAGTATTCAATTAATTAATGAATTCTATAACCAATTCTTTGAATTTAGTATCCATGCATGTACTTCTTTTACCTAAGACACAGAGATTTATTCTGTTAAAGTAAAAGCTGCTTGATTCAAAATAGAAAAATCAATGATCTTTTTTATGGATACATTAAAATGCTTAAAGCAACTGATTAAGTTTAAGGTATTAACCTTTCAGTTATTTTTATTTGTGAGACTCAGAGATCCACTGAACTCCATTTGTAAGAATTCTCAGATCTATTTTCTTTTAGTATTTTGCAGATTTAATCTCCCCAGAGTGACCCCACTACACAGTGATTTACACTCACCACTTTTTATAAATTCACAGTAACTTCATACAGATTTACACAATAGCAATTATTATCAGTTACCCCTTCCTTGAAGAAATATTTCAAAAAGTGCAAGTCAATGACTTTAATGAAAATGTCTCCATAACTGAGAAAACTGTTATTGATTTCAAGTAATATATACTTCAGTCCATATCTAATTCATCATTATTATCTAGAGCTTATAGATTTATAGACATAAATAATCTCTATTTCAATGGAAGACAACATACGTGTATATCTGTATGAATTTTGGGACAGGCAATTGTCCATAATTCCCTTCTTCTAAAAATCATTTGTCCAGGGGGCACCTGGGTGGCTCAGTCAGTTAAGCATCCGACTTCAGCTTAGGTCATGATCTCGCGGTTCACGGGTTCGAGCCACGCATCAGGTTCTGTGCTGACAGCTCAGGGCCTGGAGCCTTCTTCGAGTTCTGTGTCTCCCTCTCTCTGTGGTTCCCCTGTTCGTGTTCTCTCTCTCTCTCTCTCTCTCTCTCTCTCAAAAATAAATAACACATTAAAAAAATCATTTGTCCAGAAAATTCACTAGAAAGACATATTATGATCAAGTTTCCCCACAGCTTTGAAGTCAACTAGAAGCATATTTTTGTTCTTCTGTCAAATCTGTGTGTCTGGGTGAAAAGGATGGGGGGTCGCTACACAAATACAAACTAAGCAGTATATCTATTTAAAATAAAAAGAGATTGAAAGGCACTTTTCTACTCTATGAATTCTTAGAATTTTTTTCTGTAAGAATAGCCTCTACTAAAATATGAATAGTTCTCATTTATGCAGAAAGCAGACATATTGTCAAAAGAACTAAATCATTCCTTTATTTCCTTATTTCATATAAAAATTTTCATTTGCTACTTTCCTTCCCTTGAGCTTCCCAGTCTTGTCTCTAGTTGGATTAGAACAATTTCAGCAGAAGAAAAAACTGTTTAAATTTAACAATAAAAAAGGTTTATGAAAGTTGCAATATTCATTTTTTGTTGTTTTTTCATCTAGCAATCCTCGGAACTTCTCGATTCAATACCTCTCTCCACATCTGAAACACAGAAATAACTTTATTCATATATCATTTTTCCATTTGTAGTATGAAATTTTTTTTTGTTTTGTTTTTTGTTTGTTTTTCCCTAGGCTGTCAGAGATTTTCACTTGAATCCACTTTCATTTACTTGTTCTTTGTTTCTTGGTGATAGAGACTGAATATTTCTTATTTATTTTATAATTAAATCTATATGAAACATGAATCACTCAGCACACTTGGTTAGTATTAAGCCTGTGAGTTGTTCTAACAAGTCGTAATTTTACTTACTCCTGAATTGTCCATGAATTAAAATGCTATTTCTAAACAAAAAGTCTGTTTCCCCAAAATAAAGAAATCTCTGTTTATATTTATATTTTCATACCTGCTATTACTTCTTATGGTTTTCAAAAGCTCTGAAACTATCCTTGTTATATATTCTATGTATTGTCACATCTTAGCACAAAGATCCCTCTGGTAAGATGAAGATCTTGCCCCTCTAAAAATACATGCCCTTAAATTTTAGGGACAAGGTTAGCATCTACACGTGCTTTATTGCAATTAAATTGCCAACTGTTATCAGGAGTCATCAGGGCCTGAAGATACTCAGTGATAAAAACAATGTGGACGGATGTTTAGGGTAAGATCTCTGGGCAACAGCGAAATGGGAGATCCCTGTTACTATGCATCAGATTTAGAAGGAACTCTCAGGAATGTCTGCATTTTCTAATACATTAAAGCCTAATAACTTCATACATGCATTATTTTACACAGGAGCATCATATACAAAAGAAATGAAAGTGAAGCTGCTCTTAAAATCCTGTACTCCCATCCATTTACATCTTTCTTTGTCTTTATGCCAGGCTCCCCACAACCCTCAGGCTTGTGTTGAAATTACTTATTTCCTTCAAACACTTCATTTTGCCACAGAAACACAGGATTAAAAGACACAATTAAGTTCTCACACAAAGACAAGAATATTCCTCTCATCTCCACTCTTATTTAAGCCAAATCAAACCAATCAGCAAACACTAACCAATGAAACAATCTAAAGATAAACAAACAAACAAAACAGGTCTGGCTCCTAAGCAGGGAGCTCTGGAGCCAAACTGCCTGAGTCTGAATCCTCACTCTGTCACTTACAAATGGTACGATTTTGGACATTTACTTAAGTTCTCTGTGTCTCAATCTCATAATCTGTAAATGGGGCTAATAAAACTACTTACTTCATAGTGTTGCTATAAAACTTAAAGGTTAATGGGGCATCTGGTGACTCAATTGGTTAAGTGTCCCTTTGGCTCAGGTCATGATCGCGCAGTTTATGGGTTCGAGCTGTGCTGACAGCTCAGAGCCTGGAGACTGCTTTGGATTCTGTGCTTCCCTCGCTCTCTTTCCCCTCCCCCACTCACGCTCTATCCCTCTCCCAAAAATAAACGGTAAAAAAAAATTAAAAAATTAAATTTAAAGGTTAACATGTGTAACTTCTGGAATATCACCTAGTATATACTGAGTACTAAAGTGTTTATTAAATGCATTTATATTGTGAAATAAAATACAGAAAACTACATTATATGTCTCATTTAATAGATAATTATAAAGCAAACATCTATGTAACTATGTAAACAAAGTCAATAGCCAGAACACTGTCAGGATCCCAGAAAAACAGCCCTCACTCTCACCATGCATCTTTTCAATGACAAACTCTTCTCTCTTTTTGAAAAACTCCTTGAAAAATAGTCGAGCTTCTATAATTATGCCTTTTTTTAATGTTTATTTATTTTTGAGAGAGAGAGTGCAAGTGGGGAAGGTGCAAACAGAAAGGTGGACAGAGGGTCCAAAAAGGCTCTGCACTGACAGCAAAGAGCCCAATGTGGGGCTTGAACTGACAAACCACAAGATCAGGACCTGAGCCCTGAGCCCAAGTTGCATGCTCAACCAACTAAGCCAAACAGGCACCCCTATTATTATGCCTACTTAATCAGTTTCTTGCTTTCCTTTTTTACTTTTGCTAAATGTATGCATCCCTAAATAATATGCTCAACCTTCCCTACTCCTGAAATTTATATAAAATAGAATCATATTGTATCACACTATTTTGGAACTATCTTATTAGATCTGGAAATTTCATCTCAGTGGTATTTTGTTATTTTTGTTGCTAGATAGTCTTTGATGATTATACTCCAATTTACTTATGGATTTGTCTATTGTTATTAGACATCTGGGTAGTATCCTGATTTGCTATTATGAACAAGGCTGCTATAAAGGTTTTGTCACATGACACGGATATATATAAGAATGAGTGGATTTGCTACACAATGTGGTGTGCATATTTTGAACTTTATTAGATAATACTCAGCAGGTTCTTTTTTCTCCAAAGGATCTGCACCAACTTACCCTAAAGCAGATTATGGACGTTGTTATTATTCTACCTATTAGTTAGAAGTTGCTGCATATAAATTTCTTTAAAACTCGATGAATTAAAAAAAACAATAGTGACTTATCATCTCTTACATTTTCTGCAGGTTGGGTACTCAGCTGGGCAGTTCTGGCTCAGACCCTCCCTCTCATTAGGTCAAAATTAAATGTCCTCTGTAACTGGAGTATCATAAAAGATTGGCAGGTGTGAGAAGATTTATTTCAAAAGTAGTTTATTCACATGACAGGCAAATTGGTGCCTCAGTTCCATGCGAGCCTTTACAAGACTGTTTTAAGTATCCTGGGAATGGCCTGGTGACCAGAATGAATAATCTAAGACAGCAAGGCTGAAATTCAATGCCCTTTAAGACCTAGTCTCAAAAGACATAAAATACTTCCACTGTACTATATTGGTCATATACGTCAACCTTGATTCAATTTGGAAAACACTATAAAAGGGCAATAATACCAAGAAATACCAAGATGGCTTGTTGGAGGCCATCTTGCAGGCTGGGGTTCCACACTCCACATTCTTCCAACATCTAATATTGCCAGACATTTAAAATATTTTTGTAGCTTTAATTTGGATTGTCCTGCCTACTGATGAAAACAAGTATATTCACATGCTTATTGGCATTCAAAATTTGTTTTCTGATACATGTAATTGTTTATTTTTCCTCTATGAACATAAATCTATCTTGCCATGTGATGAAATGGCTGCTTCTAAGACTCCTGACAGATCTTTTTTTTTTTTTTTTTAATTTTTTTTAACGTTTATTTATTTTTGAGACAGAGAGAGACAGAGCATGAACAGGGGAGGGGCAGAGAGAGAGGGAGACACAGAATCCGAAACAGGCTCCAGGCTCTGAGCTGTCAGCACAGAGCCCGACGTGGGGCTCAAACTCACGGACCGTGAGATCATGACCTGAGCCGAAGCCGGACGCTTAACCGACTGAGCCACCCAGGTGCCCCGACAGATCTTTAAAATAGTGTGACAAGGGGTGCCTGGGTGGCTCAGTGAGTTGAGCATACGACTTTGGTTCGGTCATGATCTCACGGTTTGTGGATTCGAGCCTCGCATTGGGCTCTCTGTTGTCAGCATGCAGCTCACTTTGGATCCTCTTGCCCCCCTTTTGCTCTGCATCTACCCACTAGCGCTCTCTCTCTCAAAAATAAATAAAAAGACATTAAAGAAGACAAAAAATAAAATAGTGGGGCAAGTTCAAGTTGCAGTTTTTTTGGTTCAAAGCATGGACTGATACACAAGGATTTCTAAACATGTGGTAAAATAATTTTCATTTCTAGTGGCTGCAGGGCTGGGGTAGTTGACAGCCAAGCCCGAAGCTGTTTTAATGCTAACTACTGAATTAAAACATCATTAAATTCATATTCACTACAGGTCTCTTATGTAAAAGTTTAGGAACAGAATAAAAAGGGAACCAAAGACCTGTAATATAGATTCAAAAATACTCATTGCATTAAAATCAACAACCCTACCGAGCATGCCTTAGAATAAGAGCAGATCTTCCTGTCTGGTCTGAGAATACTACAACTCCTTCATCTAAGAAAATTACTTTGCAATTGACTTAGAAAACCAATTCTCCTCACTACCCAAACCCACAACCCCTAATTTTCTGCATACCTATTTCTAGAGGTAGATTTCAACGTGATTGTTTGGGGCAGAATGCTGGCTGATTACTGTCTTCCCATGGTTCTCCTGACTGGCACTATTATGCTCAAGCATTCTGATTCTGGCCAGCAACAGCAAAAAAGGCTCAGAGGCATCTAGAATTTATGTCCATTCTTCTCAGGCAACTAGGTAACAAAGAAATATCCATGAGGCCATGCATGTAGCTTGAGAGAGGTATGTTAGTGCAGTGGGGGGGTGGGGGGTTGGGGGGTGGTTACTAGGAAGGTAGATGGCGTGCTTATGCAACTTACACTAGCCTTCAGCATGTGCCTAAACATATACTTTTAAAAATCACTTGTATTAGACAGTAACATTTAGATGAGCATAGTTAAAAGCATGGTTAAGGATAAGCTGATGAAGGGCAGCATAGGTTTCATGGTCAACTAGTGTCTTACGGTCCAGCATTCAGTCCTTCCAACTGTTAAACAACATAATTGGAGCTTCTTCTCAAAATAGAATTGTACTTTCTGAAGAAAGTAACCTCAATGCTCAAAAACTCCTAGGCACCACTGCAGCAACTCTCCCAATGGAGGCTGGCACAAATTCAAGAAATTATATAATTCTACTGTAGATATTCCAAGCACTAGATTAGATCCAGTGAAACTTTTTTTTTAATGCTTATTAATTTTGAGACAGAGAGAGAGAGAGAGCTAGCACAAGCACGAGCTGGGGAGGGGCAGAGAGAGAGAAAGAGAGAGAATCCCAAGCTAGCTTTGCACTATCAGTGCAGAGCCCCACTTGGGGCTTGAACTCGCAAACTATGAGATCGTGACCAGAGCTGAAATCAAGAGTCAGATGCTTAACCGACTGAGCCACTCAGGCATCTCTAGATCCACTGAAACTTTAAGGCCAAGTGACAGATAATTTTTGTGTTTCTGTTCACATATATGGAGATGAGCAGCACCTAGCTTAACAATAAGTACACAAAAAGAGCTAAGGGATGTATTTATTTATTTTCGTAAGAATTCTGTTTGGTCTAGTGCATGGTAATCCATTGCTTTCCTACTGAACCCATCTGTCTATAGCAGTGTCCAACAAGAGAGTTAAGGTGAGATCATTCCTGCATTTTAAAAAAAATTTCTTTAAAATAAACTTTTTAATGTTTATTTATTTTTGAGAGAGAGACAAAGCATGAGCAGGAGAGGGGCAGAGAGAGAGGGAGACACAGAATCCAAAGCAGCCTCTAGGCCCTGAGCCATCAGCACAGAACCCGAAGCAGGGCTCAAACTTGCAAACCATGAGATCATGACCTGAGCCAAAGTCACGCACTCAACCGAATGAGCCACCCAGGCGCCTCCATTCCCATATTTTTCAAAGTTTTCATGGTGATGTTAATATATGAAATATCCTGAAGAATATGGCATTTCTTTCCACTTGTTATTTTGGTAACAGAGCTCCAGAAACTTCTATTTGAAATTTATTATCATAATATCATTTACTCAGGAGGAAAATGTCAATTTTCTCTCAATGCTGAGGATATATATTCCAACAGTAAACTGGGAAACAGGAAGAATGATACATGATTCAGGAGCTATGGTCAAGCAGATCTGCATTAAAACTGTACCTTCTAATCCTTAAAACTGACACTCTGAATGGTTAGTCAGTGTAAAACACCATCTTCATAAGGAAGTTGTAACTCACAGCTGTTACTGAATAATCCCTGAAAAGCTTGGGTAGGGTGTTTTGTTTTGTTTTGTTTTGTTTTCCCCAGTGCACAGTTACACCAATAATTGGTCACAGATCTTTCTGAGGAGTGCTAAATGAAAGAGTCATAATAAATATTGCAGGGCACCTCCTTAAGAGCATTAAGGTTTCACTTCATTGGGCTCTGAGGTGTGAAATAACCTAAGTACAAGAACTGGATGACCTGTTCTTGGAGATCAAGTTAAGAGGTATTTATGAATTTCCATCCCAAGAATTTAATGATTAATTAATACCACCAAAGAGAGTGGGCATTAGGTAATTTTGTCTATCATGTTAGTCATTCAACTTCACTCTCAGTTATGTTGCTTTTGTTGCCTTCCATTCCCATGGAATCCTCCCATACAAAGAATTTTTCCATGATATTATCTCCTATCAAGAGAATCTGTTATCAAATGGGATTATCTTAGTTTATTCCTTAAATATGTTAAACGATTGTACTGGTTTTCAAAATTAGTTATATACATTTTGTATTAAAAAAACTAATGACCACAAACTCAGTGGCTTGAAACAATGCAAATTTATCATCTTACAGTTCTGTAGTTCAGAAATCTGAGATGGATCCCACTGGGCTAAAATCAAGAGGTCTGCAGGGCTGCATTCCTATCTGGAGGCTCTGGGGGAGAATCTGTTTCCTTGCCTTTTTTTTAACATATCTACAGGCTGACCCCATTTCTTGGCTCATGACCCTCAGCCTCCATCTTCAAAGCGAGCAAAACTGTATCACTTTAAACTTAATTCCATCATCACACCTCCTTGTCTTATTCAGACTCTTCTGTCTCACTCTTTCTCCTTAAGGCCCCTTGCTTTTACATTGGTCCTACCTGGATAATCCAAAATAATCTCACTAGTTTAAAATAATTTTATTAGAACCTTATGTTCATCTGCTACCTTAATTCTCCTTTGCCATGTAGTTTAATGTATTCATAGTTTCCAGGGATCAGGGCATAGACATCTTTGTTGGGTTCATTATTCTATGTCCATAGCAGTGTTAAGCACTTTTCAGCCATTCAATAATTACATAACAATATATATTTTTAGCTTGATGAATATATTTGTGAAAAATAACAAAGCAATTCCATGACTAACCCCATCTTTAATGTCAAGAACATAACTCATTTCTTGGCACTGTTTTATTATCTTGCACATGGAACATCTCCTTGGACATTTCATGTGACTGAATTGCTGCTATTTGTTTAAAGCAGTGGTCTATATATTCCCAACACTGATAACAATTTATGTTCCTAAGTCAAGGACCTCCCTTATCATCTGAAGTTTGTTATAAAAACTGAGGTCATTATGCAATATTAGTCTTTTACCTCTCTACCTTGGTCCTTGTCTGGCCATTATAGGGCAGAGTTAGCTAAGACTTTTTTAGGCATATCTAAATTATATTCGCCATGCCTCCATTATGGCATTAACCCACTGAATCCTATTTTATCCCTTGTGTTCCTTCTGTTAATTAATTCCTTGATCTCAGAAATGATGTGTTATTATTCACCTGTCTAGTCATATGACCTAATATTTCAGGCTGAAGTTAACAGAAGCTTAATTTCTACAAAAGAATATTTCAGTTATAGAATTATTTATAGTGAATGCAAAAGCAGTGCTGTAATTGAGATATGTGATACAAAATAATATTAATGAATGGAAGTATATGTATTTATTGTTTTTTGTAGGAGTTCTTTGAAAGTAGGTAAAATATATTAAAATAATCGAGAATAGGGAAGATAGCTTTTTTTTTGACTTAATGAACATACATTATTTATTTATTTATTTATCAATATATGAAGCTTATTGTCAAATTTGTTTCCATACAACACCCAGTGCTCATCCCAAAAGGTGCCCTCCTCAATACCCATCACCCCCCCTCTCCTCCCTCCCACCCCCCATCAACCCTCAGTTTGTTCTCAGTTTTTAACAGTCTCTTATGCTTTGGCTCTCTTCCACTCTAACCTCTTTTTTTTTTTTTTTCCATCCCCTCCCCCATGGGTTTCTGTTAAGTTTCTCAGGATCCACATAAGAGTGAAACCATATGGTATCTATCTTTCTCTGTATGGCTTATTTCACTTAGCATAACACTCTCCAGTTCCATCCATGTTGCTACACAGGGCCATATTTCATTCTTTCTCATTGCCACGTAGTACTCCATTGTGTATATAACCCACAATTTCTTTATCCATTCATCAGTTGATGGACATTTAGGCTCTTTCCATAATTTGGCTATTGTTGAGAGTGCTGCTATAAACATTGGGGTACAAGTGCCCCTATGCATCAGTACTCCTGTATCCCTTGGGTAAATTCCTAGTAGTGCTATTGCTGGGTCATAGGGTAGGTCTATTTTTAATTTTTTGAAGAACCTCCACACTGTTTTCCAGAGTGGCTGCACCATTTTGCATTCCCACCAACAGTGCAAGAGGGTTCCCGTTTCTCCACATCCTCTCCAGCATCTATAGTCTCCTGATTTGTTCATTTTGGCCACTCTGACTGGCGTGAGGTGATATCTGAGTGTGGTTCTGATTTGTATTTCCCTGATGAGGAGCGACGTTGAGCATCTTTTCATGTGCCAGTTGGCCATCTGGATGTCTTTAGAAAAGTGTCTATTCATGTTTTCTCCCCATTTCTTCACTGGGTTATTTGTTTTTTGGGTGTGGAGTTTGGTGAGCTCTTTATAGATTTTGGATACTAGCCCTTTGTCCGATATGTCATTTGCAAATATCTTTTCCCATTCTGTTGGATGCCTTTTAGTTTTGTTGGTTGTTTCCTTTGCTGTGCAGCTTTTTATCTTCATAAGGTCCCAGTAGTTCATTTTTGCTTTTAATTCCCTTGTCTTTGGGGATGTGTCGAGTAAGAGATTGCTACAGCTGAGGTCAGAGAGGTCTTTTCCTGCTTTCTCCTCTAGGGTTTTGATGGTTTCCTGTCTCACATTCAGGTCCTTTATCTATTTTGAGTTTATTTTTGTGAATGGTGTGAGAAAGTGGTCTAGTTTCAATCTTCTGCGTGTTGCTGTCCAGGTCTCCCAGCACCATTTGTTAAAGAGACTATCTTTTTTCCATTGGATATTCTTTCCTGCTTTGTCAAAGATTAGCTGGCCATACGTTTGTGGGGGAAGATAGCTTCTAAGACAGAATAATGCTCTCTGATTTGTACAGAGTTTTTGAAAGAAATTCTCTGTGACGCCTGCTATTTCCACCTGGCATAGGTTAATATTACTTCAGTGTTAGATTAATGCATTTGAACCTTTTTGAGTCAAATATCACTATCCTGCAATATAGTTAAACCTTGTTTGAGTTAATTATCATTATCCTGCAATTTGTATAACAAGGTTTCATTTACTGATGACAATCTGAATTATATTCATCAAAGGGAGGGAAATCTCAAAATCAGAGTATTATTGATCAGATTTACATTGCTATTTCTAAGTAGCTAACATTGATCACATTCTGGATCAAATAACATATCACAAATTATTTCCTAATGGTTCCAGAATGCAGATATAGCACATTTAATTGTTGACAGAAATCCATTGATATTTTCTAAATTTCAAGTGGTTTACATTGGCTTGGAATTTCAGATACTTTTAACTCTAAAATTCTCAATTCTTAATTATTTAAATATTTGTCAATTATTTATTGGTCATACAAATAATACTTCAAGAATTGATCTTTCCCCAAAGAAAGTAAGTGATGACCATTTGTGAATGATTCTAGTTAATGCCTCTGGTACCTTAATTCAAATTCCATCTGTAGTGTATGTAATATACTGTACACCCATTGGAACAAGATAAATATTTATTGACCTAAAATTAAGCATTGTACTTCTGGTTTCCTCTCCAAAATGTAGAAAGCTGGAAGGAACTCCCACTATTACAATGAAAAAGAATTGAACTAACTTCAAATTCTTAAGTTTTTTTAATTCATCAGAAATCAGTAAACTGACCCAGAATCTAAGGAGAAACATTGTCTACAGGAGAAGAAAATGTGCTAAAACTCACCCAGCTGAAGTAAATGCAATCACTCACCAGCAAGAAGGTGTTGAAACCGTGAAGCCCTTGGGGGGCTACAGAATTTGGGGAGTGTTTGTACCCTGACCTGTGTTTTTCCCCACAAAACCTGCCAAGGGTACACCAAAACAATCAGCCAGAACCCTGAGCTGTGCTGACTGCAGTGAAGACCTGAGGAGGGGAACTGTAGCCATACAGTAGGGACAGGTAGTTCCTACTGATCCTTCCCCTCTAGCTCCACACAAAACACAGTGTGTGCAAAGAAGAGTAACAGCAATGGCTTGAGTTGGTGAACACTTACTTCAGCTAACGGACAGTAAGGAAGAGGGAGGGATAAAACTCCCTTCTGGGGAAGAGGTAGAATTAAACACTGAGCCCAAAACTCCAGGCAGGGGAGGAAAAGGAGATCCAAGAAAGCCTGGTAGCCAGGGACACAGTGCATGCCTGAGACAAGAGACTTAGACTGAAGAATGGACACCATTTCCTCACACACCACCACCCAGCCAGATGGTTAATTACAGTGACAGCAGCATGCTGCTGGGAGGCCAGGGCAGCATGCAAAAAGACCATCTCAGAGTCACAGCAGAAAGGGAAACCTAAAATTCAAAATCAAGCAAATTTTGCTCTGCTAAAGCACCTAACACCCTAGATACAAGGCCTCTGTAAATCAGAATACTATGTTGCACTGAGGGAAAACATGTCCAGAACAAATCTCAAACACAGCCCAACTCCTAAAATGGATTAATAAAATTTCCTGAACCAAAAGTGTAGCAGAAGGAAAGTTGTGACCGTTTTGATGCATAGACTATTACCTCAGTGTCTCATGCTCTACATAACATGTCTGGTTTTCAACAAAAAATTGTAAGGTATTCAAAAGGCAAATAAAAAAGAAAAAGAAAATAAAAATGAAAATACTCTCAAGAGAAAGTAATCATGATAACCAGATTCAGATGTAAGACAAATGTTGGCTGGGACTAATAGAGAATTTAAAACAGCCATGATTGATAAACTCAAAGCTCTAATGGAATAGGAGGATAACGTGGGTGATCAGATGAGTAATTTCATCAGGGAGATGGAAATTATAAAAGAATCAAAGGAAAACTGTAGAAATTAAAAACACATAATGGAGATGAAGAAAGCCTTCAATGGGTTCATCAGCATAATCAACAAAACCAAGGGAAAAAAATCAGCGCACTTAATGATTATTCAGCAGGAATTACACAAGCTGGAAACATAAAGAAGAATGTAAGTAGAGGGAGAAAAAGCAGGGTCTCCAATAGCTGTGGAACTATTTCAAGTGTTCTAACATATGTGCAATTACGGTTGTAGGAGTAGAAAGAGAGAAAGGGGGAGAAGAAATTCTTGGAAAAAAAAAGAATGCAAATTTTCAAATATTCATGTTGAGTCCAGCTTCCCCCTAAACGTATATGATTTTTCAGCCCTGATGTTACAAACACCTTACCCTGCAGGCCTGGCAGGATCTGCTCTCCCCAAACCAGGCTTGATGTACAACCAGTGCACAGAAATCTCTGAAAGAAGTTGCAGTCAGAACTCACTCAAGTCCCTCTGGCCTGCCATACTCTTATGTGTATACACCTTCCCAGCCAAGGCACCTCTATTTGAGGGTCTTTTCAGGGAAACTTGAAGATACTTTTCTCCTCTATGACTTAGTACCCAGTACTTTTTTCCACTCCTGGCTCATCCCTCTATTCCCCCACCTTCTGCCTGGGGCCAGAAAGATTAATTTTTTTTTTTTTTCAGAGCTTCCTCAACAGTGACAAGAACCCCATGTGTGGGCTGATCCACCTAACCCTCAGCTGACATACTATTCCACTGGGGAAAACACAACAAGGTATACTATCGGAGTAAATAATTAAAGGCTTAGTTGTTATTTCTTTTTTGTTTTGGCTTTAAGCAGATACTCTAACACCTGGCAAGTCCACTCTGTCTCCAACTTCTCAACCCCAGATAAATGTCAGACATGCAAATGAGGAATCAAGAAGCTCAAAAAGAAAAAAAAAATAACACACCAAGAAGGATAAATACATAGAAGCAAACAAATAATATGCCCACACTGAAGCATATTATACTGAAATCCCTAAAAACAAAAGAAAAAGAAAAAAAAATGAAGGCATTAAGATAAAAAAAAATTACAGTAGAGAGAAATAAAGATAAAAATTATTGTAGCTATCTTGGCAAAAGTCATGCAAGCCAGAAAACAAAGGTGTGACATCTTAAAAGTTCTTAAAGGAAAAAAAGAAGTCCACTTGCAATAATATACCCAGTGACACTGTTACAAAAATTAAGAAAAAATTAAAAAATTCTCAAACAAACACCCAGAGAATCTATGCCAGCAGACCCACTACAGTAGATGTTAAAGAAAACTCTTCTAGTAGACAGAATATGATACCAGACTGAAACTTGGGTGGGTCTACAAAAAAAGGAGTAAATGTTGCTAAAAATAAACTAAAAGAAAGCAAAAGTAAATCAAATGTCCTCATTTTAATTGTTCTAAAAGAAAATTGCTTAAAACAAATGTGTGAGCAATGTATGTGGATGTGTATAATAACAGTGTATGTATTATATATATGTTTATAACATATACAAAATTAGACACCATAAGAACAACAGCATAAAACCTGAGGGGAGTAGTTAGGGATATAATGTTGTAAAGTTACTACTCTCTATGTAAAATGGGACAATATTATTTGAATTTGGACCTTAGTAACTTTAATTTGTATATTTTAAACCCTAGGCAATCACTAAAAACATTTCTCAAAAATAATAAATCAACATTGAACATTAAAAAATCATAAAAAATGCTTAACACAAGAAAAGACAGAAAAGAGAAACAAAGAAAAAATAGAATAGAAAATATCTATCAGGAGAGTAGATTTTAATTGAAATTTGTAAACAATCACTTTCGATATAAATGAAAGGACAGAGTCAGTCAAATAGAGATCAAGCCCTGTGTTGGGCTCCACGCTGAGTATGGAGCCTGCTTAAGATTCTCTCTCCCCCTTTGTCCCCTCCCCCACTCACTCTCTCTCTCTCTCTCTCTCTCTCTCTCTCTCTAAAATAAGAAGAAAAAAAAAAAAGACAAAAATATACAGGTCAAAAACCGACAAGCTAAAATACATGCACAATCACAGCTAAAAAAAATTAACACTTCTCTCTCATTAATACTTAGAACACTATACAGTAAGTTAATAAAAATACAGAAGACTATCAACCAACTAGATATAATAAACATTTATAGAACACTGTACTCAAAAGCAGAGCACATATTCTTTTTCAAGTGCACAAGGGTATTTCTCCAAAACAGACAATATTTTGAGCCATAAAACAAACCATAAGATTTGAGAGAACAGAAATCATACAAAATATCTTCTCAGACTTCAATGGCATTAATCTAAAAAACAGGAAGAGAAAGATAGCTGAAGATTCCCAAATATATGGAAATTAAGCAACCACTTCCACATATCCCTGGTGTCAAATGAGATTTCTCAAGGCAATTAAAAACAAATATATGTAAATGAAGGAGAATGAAATAAATATATAATCTATGGGATGCATTTGTAACAGTGCTTAGAAGCATATTTCCAACATTGAATACTTATTTTAGGGAAACAAAGTGGAACTCTCTCTTGGTGGCACAGATACTTAGTAGGCAGATTTTCACAATTTGGGTACAAAATGTTTATGAATCTGCATGTCCCCATGCTTCTCAGATCTCCTTATCTCCAAACTTCCCATGATTTTTTTTTTCCTTCCAATTCTGTGACTAACTAGCCAAACTATTTGGCATGAAGAAGTGTTCTACGTTGGGCCATTTCTTTTTTCACGTACTGTATAACTGGCTAAAGTGCTGGAAAGAATGTTCCTTTCAGAGACAGGAGAAGTGTCTTCAGCTTGGACTCACATATATATCTGGCCTTTCTGTTAATTCAATTTGGCACTTCTTCTCTTACATAAGTTGGTCTTAAATGACCCCTCTTGTGACCATGAATAAAAACTTATGGAGAAGCACAAGTGAAACACTGATAAATGATGTGGAAATCTGGGCATTTGTTTATGCAGTTTATTTTTAACCCCTGGGTACATTCATGTCTAATTTTGGATATATCATTTCACATCTCATGATGTATTACTGCTCCCGGACCTATTCAAACTTATGACTTCATAGGTATAACAAAACTCACTCATTAAGAGCATGGTCACATGATGTCCCATGGTAAGACGTCACATATTTCTTTCAAATGATCTACAATTCTCTGTTACAAATATCTTGTCCTCTCTTCAGAAATCTAGGGTCCTATGTTGTAAAACTTGTATTGGAGATCACCATAAGCTCTGCAGAGCATTTTTTACCATAAAAGATACTTTAATACATAGTGTCTAATGATATATTCTTGGCCCACTCAAAGCTAGTTGCTTACTGTGTCATATGTGAAATGTATCAAAGTTATATTGCTAAGTGTGAAATAAACAATCAAGACCCCCAAGGGTCTCAACTAGCATTGTATTTCCTTCTAGGTGGTAGAAATTGCAAGAAGCAATAATATACTCTTTACTTTGGGGCAGATCCCCAAGAATGCTCCAGATCACAAGACTCCCAGTCTTCATAAGGTTATAGAATAACTTCTAGATACTATGTAAAACTTCCAATACACTAGCCACTCTTGTTTGTGTGGTATGATTAACATGATATCACCAAACAGTAGACTAGTATGATGCTGTTTGTAATGTCTAAAAAGTCAAATTCCCTTTAGCCAATATTGCAGTGGTAGGATGGAGAGTTAACAGGCATAATCAAGGCTGTAGGTATATTTTCTCCTTGCCATTTGAATGCAAACTACATTCTAGTCTTCCTTGATAAAGATGAAAATAGTGTATTCACTAACTGTTGTCACTGCCCCACACCACCCAAAACAAGTTACAAGGTTAAGACGGATGGCACCACAAAATCACCAAAAGGACATGCAAAGATTTATTACTCACATTATGAAGCTTTCTGAGAACAGCACTATTTTTTTATTAGCTTAAAATCCCTTCTAAACTCTTCATGTTTTATTCTGATCTTTTTATTGTCATCTTCTGTTTTTTTTTTCTTATTAGAATGTTTACAAATAATAAGTTCCAAGTTTTGTCTCAATGTTTCAGTATGAATATGTATCATTATCAGATGTTGATCTGAAGTCTCATTTTTAGTTTTAATAATATAGTGTAAAAATGACTTCTATTTGCTATCAGTGATGGAATAACATTTTATTACATGAATATAAGTTGCTTTCCATTTCTCATATGCATGAATTCACAGGTATTTATTTCAACAAAATCATAATGTAGATACAAAAATGTGGACACCAAATTTACAAATTATTTTAAGATTTTTTTCACTAAGTCTGAACGCCTCAGGAAAAATATTTACCCACAATCTTTAACATTTTTGTGTGTTTTTTTGCCATTTGTAAAACTTTTTGTGTGAACTAAACCTCTCTATACATTCTGTACGCAGGATTTAAATTTTGTATATTATGAGTATTATAAAATGTCCTGTCATGAACAATCCACCCAGCTTAAGAAGCATTCATAAATAATAAACGTAGAGCCCTCTGTGGGCCCCTTCTCTATTGTATTATCCCGTTTGAATGCTTGAAATAACCACTGTCCTAATGTTCTATATATCTCCCTAAATTCCATCTATAGTTCATCACAAATGGATATATCCCTAAACATACCTTGTTCAATTTAGTACATTTTAGAAAAATATAGTAACTGAATAATACAGTCTATTCTTCTGTGGCTTTCATTTTTTTTTCACTCTATGTTAGTCTGTCAGAATTATCCTTCCTTATGCATGTATTTGTCATCTCTTTTCACAGCTGTTAGCTATGGTATAAATATTCCCCAAGTGTCCATGCTTTTGCTGATTGATGAGCATCTGAGTTCCACACAGTATTGTAATTACATATATTATTTCCATGGATTGATTTTACAGGTCTCCTGTAACAAATATACAAGGATTTATTTAGTGTATAGGCCAGACAGGTAGATCTTAGAATCATGGAGTAAGCACAGGCTCATTGTACAATATAATGCCAATTGCCTTCCAATGAGATGTGTCAACTGAGATGCGTTTGGTGTCACATCACCAGAATGCAACAATTCCTTCTGATGTATCCTTCTGCTAATACTTTCTGTTTCCGGGGTGCTTGGGTGGCTCAGTCAGTTAAGCGTCCGACTTAGGCTCAGGTCATGATCTTGCAGTTTGTGAGTTTGAGCCCTGCGTTGGGCTCTGTACTGAGTGTGTGTGTGTGTGTGTGTGTGTGTGTGTACTGAATAGTACTGAATAGGTCCGGGAGCAGTAATACATCATGAGATGTGAAATGATATATCCACACACACACACACACACACACACACACACACACACACACACAAACCCAAATAAACAAAAAACTCAGAACAGTCTTTAGGCATAGAGGAGTTACAACACAAATTCTTTTTTTTTTAATTTTTTTTTAATGTTTGTTTATTTTTGAGATGGAGGAAGAGAGAGAGAGAGAGAGAGAGAGAGAGAGAGAGCAGGGGAAGGGGCAGAGAAAGGAAGACAGAATCTGAAGCAGGCTCTAGGCTCTGAGCTGTCAGCACAGAGTCTGATATGGGGCTCTAACTCATGGACCATGAGATCATGACCTGAGCCGAAGTTAGACACTTAATTGACTGAGCCACCCAGGCACCCCAAAACACCAATTCTTATTGAGTAATGACTTGAAGATTTCTCACCACATTTAGAAGAGGTGTTCTCTAATGCAGGAGAATACTGAACCGTAGTCTTATATATTCTGTTTGGTAAAGGAAGCAACTACAGAAAGCTTTTATTTGTTCAAAGTACCCAGTGTTATAGATGCCAAAACCCCAACAGCTCCCCCAATGGTATTGCAAAACAAACACATCAAACTTGATTTTCACTAGAAATGTTCTTTATTTACCCCAATAAACAAACAAACAAACAAACAAACAGACCCAGATTTTATATATAAAGCAACACCACAAATTAGTGAGCTTCATCTTCTGGACAAGAACACCAAGTTAGTCTCTCTTCATAAAAAGCAATGACAATTTGAGGACACAATTTGCCTCTTTTGTCAGCACCAAGTCTGCTGCATCTGAATCTTTCTGTTTCATGAGAAATATGAATTCTCCACTGCTGTCTGTGGCCCCAGTTACTTGTTCAGGGTTAAGACCTCTAGCAAAGTCTCTTGGTTTATCAGCAGCATCTCTTTTCTTCTTTGATTTGCTATCACGAGATTCACCATCAGATGAGGATTGTCTTTTTGTACCATTTTTTTTTTCTTTATCGGCTTTTTGAGAATTAAGAAATGCTTCAATTAGCTCTGGATAATTTAAATTTTCTTCAGGTTCCAAGTATTGTCAGCATCTGTAAATCCCTTCCACTTGAGGAAATCCTCTGTTTTCCCATTTACTACATGTCAGCCCAGGACTTTTTCCACCACAAAATCTCCAGGCTCTGCCTCTTCTATATTTTTACTCTCTCTGTTCTATCTCTTTCCCATGGTTTGCAATGTAGTTTTATTGGAAGACATGTTTTATTGCAGATTTGAAGAGCTATTATTCACCACCTCTGAGATGCTCTGGGTCTCGGGTCTGCGATGTCTCTGGCCCTGTGCTCCTCAAGCTCCATCCACCTCTCTCAATGGGTTAGTTAAAATGTAAGATTCCATCACCAGTGCCAGAATATTTTTTTTTATGTTTTTGTTTTTTATTCTACCTCAAACAAAAATGATACCTCCTGATTCAATGTGTGCTAAGAGCAAATATACTTAGATTCTGCTTACTCTTTTCGCTTATTTAGTACCCAAATAGCTTTCTTTAATACACATCTGAATAAGTTGAATATTTCAATTAATAATATCTAATAATGTTACATATTTCTTTGTATATGGTAGTCTTAGACCAACACAGGTTGTTTATTCTTCAAGAAATTCATGACCAAGTTTTATGATGATGCAAGTAGATAAAACATAGCCTCATTTTTTTTTTCATGTAGGTAGAATATGTGGAAAATTGCAATACCTAGCATGCATTGCTACAAGGTCCCTTCCTTTTTGTATTCTGGTTTCTGCAACATCACAGTGGGTTCTGTGCCCTATAAGTTATGACTTTCAGAAGTAAATACTAAAATGGGAATTTGGTGGGGTGCCTGGGTGGCTCAGTCGGTTGAGCGTCCAACTTCGGCTCAGGTCAAGATCTCATGGTCTGTGAGTTCGAGCCCCGCATCAGGCTCTGTGCTGATAGCTCAGAGCCTGGAGCCTGCTTCTGATTCTGTGTCTCCCTCTCTCTCTGCCCCTCCCCCGCTCATGCTCGCTCGCTCTCTCTCTCTCTCTCAGTCAAAAATAAATAAAACATTAAAAATTTTTTAAAAAATAAAATAAAATGGGAATTTGGCATACAGAATGTTTACGGGGAAGAAAGAGTGTTGGGCAAAGAAAAAAACTGAACCATCGGGGCACCTGGGTGGCTCAGTTGGTTAGGCGACTGACTTTGGCTCAGGTCATGATCGCACAGTTCGTGAAATCGAACCCTGCATCGGGCTCCGTGCTGACAGCTCAGAGCCTGGAGCCTACTTCAGATTCTATGTCTCCCCTCCCTCTACCCCTCCACTGCCCACACTCTCTGTCTCTCTGTCTTTCAATAATAAATAAACGTTAAAAAAAAATTTAAAGAAAAAAAGAAAAAAAAGAAAAAAAAGAAAAAACTGAGCCACAATCCAGGCTCAACAAAGCCTTGGTTAGTCACAGAGGGAAGATATGCAGCATATATAGCCCATCAGAGAAGTCTCACATTGGACCCAAAACAGCGAGGCCTTTGTGCCCCCGTCTCAATCAGTCATTGGATGTGAGCTGCCCAGGTTGGCATAACCTTTATATATGGGTCTCCACAGACAAGGTATATATCCTGGTGGACCTGAAAGCTAAAGGCTGTCTGCTGACAAAGGGGGTAATAAATTCTAGAAAACAGTATGGAGGTTCCTCAAAAAACTAAAAATAGAACTACCCTACGACCCAGCAATTGCACTACTAGGCATTTATCCACAGGATACAGGTGTGCTGTTTCGAAGGGACACAGGCACCCCCATGTTTATAGCAGCACTATCAACAATAGCCAAAGTATGGAAAGAGCCCAAATGTCCATCGGTGAATGAATGGATAAAGAAAATGTGGTATATATACACAATCGAGTATTACTTGGCAATCAAAATGAATGTAATCTTGCCATTTGCAACTACGTGGATGGAACTGGAGGGTATTATGCTAAGTGAAATTAGTCAATCAGAGAAAGACAAAAATCATATGACTTCACTCATATGAGGACTCTAAGAGACAAAAGAGATGAACATAAGGGAAGGGAAACAAAAATGATATAAAAACAGAGAGGGGGACAAAACAGAAGAGACTCAAATATGGAGAACAAACTGAGGGTTGCTAGAGGGGTTGTGGGACGGGGGATGGGCTAAATGGGCAAGGGGCATTAAGGAATCTACTTCTGAAATCATTGTTTCACTATATGCTAACTAATTTGGATGTGAATTTTAAGAAATAAAAAATAAAATTAAAAAGAAGATCTTGGCAGTGCATTTCCATATCTATAACAATTTGTTGTTACAAGGGGTATTCTGGGTGAAAAGTTCTGCTTCAAGAATCAGTCAGTGTATGAGAACAGAACAGAATCTCAAGATAAGGGCAAAATCATAATTAGGTAATGTCATATTAGTCAACTGGAAGGACTTCTCAGTTGTTCTGGCACTAAACAATAATTTCATGGTGCAGAATGCTATTGTCACAGTCAATTTATTTTTCTCCTATAATTTCTTTAGCTTTTACTTCACTATTCACTTTTACTTTACATTGTGAATGGGTATAATGCTAATTTGATTTTTATTTTAGCAAACGTAATAGTTACATGCTTTGATACTTTGATTTATTTTGCAATGATGACATGAATAAATAAGTTTTTATTAATTATTCTAGTTACTGAAGAGTCATTTTGATATAAAGATTCCAGTTTGTCTTCCATCAACTAAAGGAATTTCTGAATTCCTTTATTTTATTTTTACTCCCTTCACTTGGTTTAGGAGGTACTTCAATTGTCTTTATTTTTACAGATTTGGGATATTCTCAAACTTTCCTCCATATCAATTTGAAAAACACACTGAACTGAGGTTACCTCAATGATTAAAAATCATATTTGTAGAAATAAAATGACCAAATCAGAAAGGGTTGAAACTTCTAAATTGAGCATGTTATCACTGATTGCTTTCTCATCTAGAGCATTAGCTGATTCAATTTAGCAATAGGACTGAATTCCATCCTCTTATCACACCTTCAACAGAATTTTATACCCAGCTAAAAATATCACTCAAAATCAAAAGCAAAATAAAGATATTCATTCTCCCTCCCTCCCTCTCTCTCTCTCTCTCTCTCTCTCTCTCTCTCTCACACACACACACACACACACACACACACATGCACACACCTAAGAGAATTAGTCGCCAGTAGAGCAACACTACCAAAATACTACAGGAAGTCTTCAGGTTGAATAAAAATAATCTCATATGACCTGAAGGAGGTATAAAAACCACTAAGATCTGCAAAAAGGTAAATAAATGAGCAAATATAAAATAGGTAAATATATTGCATGTTTAAAGCAGTAAATCTCAAATTTTAACATGCAGCTTTAACACCATATATAAGAAATCATCTATACTACAACACTGCTTGAGATGACAGAATATAAACATAATATTATTATCAGTAATAGGTCCATTCCAATTGTGAAATTTATATATCTAAAACCAAATGGATGATTCTAATTAATCAATAATCCCACAATTTAAAGATACTTAGTTCAGGTGAATCAACCTTATGGAGAGTTGGCACATTTTGTTGTTGTTGTTTTTTTACTGTTTTGTTTTGTTTTTTAAAAATGTTTATTTATTTATTTTGAAGAGAGAGAAAGAACAAGTGGAGGAGGGGCAGAGAGACGGGGAAAGAGAGAATTCCAAGCTGGCTCCTCGCTATCTGTACTGAGCGAGATGCGGGGCTTGAACTCACAAACTGTGAGATCATGACATGAGCCAAAATCAAGAGTCAACTGACTAAGTCACCCAGGAGTCCCAAGAGTTGGTATGTCTCTTTGGAGACAACATAATTCTGTAAACCTGTTTATGGTCCATATGTTCCTTTATGTAAGACACAAGATATAACTGCATAAAAGCATCCAGGAAACATTGTGAATCGATGTTACCATTAGTGTGGCATAAAACATTCACTTTCAATGCTTAAATAGCTGCCTATAAAGCAATTCAGTTTTACAAGTTTTACTTCACCATACTTATTCTCCTTGTTTACTTCCTTTGAAACTAGGATTCTACTTTCATTAAGACAGCATGTTTTACAATTTTTCTAACCCCAAAGTCTTTAAATGATATTTAGGGCACCAAATATATGGAACGCATATAGATTAAATATCAATGAATTTTGCTTCTGCAGATAGCAGTGAACACTAAAACTTGAACAGGTCTTTCATAATATTCTTTCTTGTGGTAAAGTCATTCTAATATAGACCCACATAAAACCATTACATTCATTAAAAAATGAACAGCAACAAAAACCCTAAAGTTACAATTGGTAGTATTTATTGAAACTTTAATTTTTGAAGGAATTTTAAATATATTACACAATTTAATCACCCTATTAATACGATGATGTTATTATTATTATTATTATTATTCTGTTGGTAAAATAATTGAGCACTAAAATATTGAGTAAATTCTGTTGGAGCTAGGATTTAGGTATGAGCTTCCCAGGCTTCCTCTAATGAAAGAAGTTTATAGTGAACTTCAGGACCCCTGAAACTCTATGTTATCTTTGAGGAATAATTTTCTAGAAGTATGAAACTACATAGTTACTTAAATGTACAAATAAAATTAAAGAAAATAGATATGCTGTATTTTTTGTACAACAGTATTTTTTTCTTTTTTCAAGACAAAAGGACTTATGGAAATAAAATATATTTTACTTGAAAACATCAAAGTGCTTTCAATAAAATGAATGTAGAAGTTCTTACAGTGTCTTCTGTGATTAGTGGTTCCTGTAGACTTTCAATAACGCTAAGCTGCAATACAGAACAGTGAGTCACTAACTGTAAAGTCACACCATCTTTTCTCTAAGGAAAGTTCATAACTTGCAATACCTTTTGGGTTTGTCTGTAAGTAGAGATATCACATAAAATTTCAGTGGCAATATTTGAGATAAAAATGAAAAGAGAAATAGTTTTGAAATTAACTTTAAAAATAGTTCCTGTTATGAATATTTTATGGAAAGCAGTTCCACCAATTAGCTCCTAGGTATGCAGAGACCTGATAGCTGGATGCTGCCTGAAGCACATATGACGTTAGAAAAATAAATCAGCTCTGAAGAATTCAGAGGACAGGTTCAAACATGAACATGGATTAAGTCACACAAAAATGAAAGGACTGAAGTATGGAGTTCTTTAAAAATTTGCAATGAGATTGTAAACTCAATTCTCAGTTGCTCAGTCTGTGTAATTGCTTGGATATACGCATATGAGAAGACTTAGAGCCAGATGTTGATCTTTTATTCTCACCCTATGGAGTCTGTCCTTTCTTTGAATTTATTACTGGTTCCTTCAAAGTAAATGTTCACTGGAGTTTAGATGAGAGATGAAAACCAGGCACATAATGATGTTTGTGACTCTTGGTATGAGAGAATTTGGCAAATGATTCTTTCCTACTTGAATCTTCTTAGCAGCTCTCATTGACTTTTGTATAATAACTAGAGAATTGATTTTAAGTTAATCCAGAGAACTATTCTATTATCATGTAAATATTTCACATGTTTTATAGAATTTGCATCATGTTTTAAAAATTGTAAACCTAATGATATCTAGGAAATCTGTTCTCTTATTATTTTTACCCCCAATCATTACACTGGAAATGGAAGAGTTAGCCATTAAATATTTCTTTTTTTTTTTTTTTAGCCATTAAATATTTCTATTTTATGTGAAATTTGTTTTGGTGTATTAGAATTCCTATTCTCTGAAAATATGTAATTAATCCCGCTTTACTTTCATTTATAATTTTTTATTTCAATACAAACTATCATTTAATATTCTTGTTAATTTACACACTGTTCATCCAGTTACATCATGTTATCCAACTCCCAGGAATATCATTCATCTATGATTTAACTTGAATGGCATTCTGAAGTGCAACCACAAAAAATAACGTCTTTTTGTGAATATTATTGGAAAGGGCATTATAATACAATGGGGAAGGACTATTAAAAAGATAAAATCTACAACAAGTATTTTTGAGATTCACTTGTTTATTCAGCAGTTATTTACAAAACTCTAGCATGTACCATTTAGGACATTTAGACCTGGAAATACACAGAGAACACCAGACACTGTCCCTTCTCAGAAAACTTGAAGTATAATGGGAGAAGGCATTAATACAATAATTATATAAATATAAAGCTTCCTACTCTGATATATGCTCAGAGGAGAATCAGACAAATGTAAGGTAGTATGATGTAAGTTAATGCAATCCGATAAATAAAGCAAGGATTTTTTTAATAAAATGGCACTTCAGCTGGAAATCAGCCATGCTAATTAAGAGAGATATTCATATGAGGTTGATTTCCACATCCTTTGTACAAATGTCTTATGCAGTAGTGGGTTTGGAACGCTATAAAATAAAAGATTACCTGATCAGAACTTGGAAAAAACAAGTGAAACTAATGAGTAGCAATATTCTAGAAGCAGATAAGAGTCTAGGTGAGTAGGGCATAGATACATATTAAAAATTTGGATCTTTACCTGAAGAACAATGGGAACCAATTAAATGTTTTAAGCAGAGGTTTGAACAAAGTTTAGAAAGACCATCCTTTCTGGATCCTTCACTAAACTCTTGCTAAGCCTTCTTTTTTAATTATATGACAATGTTCTATTTTCTTTTATGACAATTTGCTTCATATATTTTTATTCATCATGAGTAAGATAGTACCTGCTATGGTTATTCCTTATTCTTAATACCAATTAAACTTTTCATGCTCTTCAGAATGGGAGTCACAACTAGCTATGAGAAATAGGGCACATTTCTTATTTCTTTTAAATGTCTCAATCCATTTGAACATCTTCCTATTGATCCAGTCGAATGCTCTTCTCCTAAACTTCTCTTATTTTTTCCCACAAATCTATTTGTCCACTCCATTCCCCAAGGGCCAAAATCAGTTTTCCTCTCATAAGTTAATATATTAATTTATTGAAATTCTATTATATCTGGCAGTTGTTGGCTCAATAACCATACGTTTTAACAATAACCTTTAATAAGGTCAATATTCTAAATGTGTAACTCACATCACTGAAGGAGATTTTAAAATGACTTATGATCCCTTCCTAGCCTCCATGCAAATCTAATACAGTTTATTAGGGAAAAATGCCTCTTACCCTTTTCCCTATTTTCATTATCACCCAGGGGTAATAAGAGATAACATTGACTGGACTATATTCATTATGTAAATAGTGTGGATTCAGAAAAAGTAGGTAAAGAATATATCCTTAAAACAAAATAATTCACTTGGCATGAATTTTAGTTATCTATATTTTAAGAAATAGAAAATACTTTAGTATCACCATATAAAAAAATTAACCCATAATGGATCAAAGACCTAAATACAAAGCCTATAAAGAATCAAACTTTTAGAAGAAACATACGACAAAAGTCTCACAGCACTGGTTTGACAATGATTTACTGGATATGACACGAAAGGCACTTTTTGTTTTGTCATGTTTGTGACAAAAAAAAAAAAAAAGACAAAAGTGGGATTCATGAAAAATTAAAAAATTTGTGCATCAAAAGACACTACCCACAGAATAAAAAGGCAATCTAGAGAAAAGGAGAAAATATAAAGAACTCATACAACTCAAAAAAAACAAAAACAATCCAATGAAAAAATTATCAAGACTTGAACATACGTGTTTCCAAAGAAGGTATGCAAATGGTCAGTAAGCACATGAAAAGATTTTTAGCAATACTAATAATTAGAGAAATGTAAATCAGAACTACAATAAGATACCACCTCATATCCATCTGGATCGCTCCTATCAAGAAAATTGAGGACAAGTGTCAGCTAAGATATGGGTAAATTGAAATCCTTGTGCACTGCTGGTGGGAATGTAAAATGGCAAAGCCATTGTGGAAAACAGTATGGCAATTTATCAAAAAATTAAAAATAGCATTACCATATGATCCAACAATTCTGCTTTGAAGCATATACCCAAAATAATTAAAAGGCAGGTGTTGAAACACATTTGCACCCCTATGTTGACAGCAGCAACATTATTCACAATGTTTAAAGAATGGAAGCAACTCAATTGTCCACAGATGAATGCATAAGCAAGATGTGATGTGTGTGTATACATATACACGTATATATGTGTGTGTATATATATACACACACATATATACGTGTATATATACATGTATGTGTGTCATATATATATATATACACATAATTGTGATATGTATATACATACACAGAGCCATATATATACATATATATATATATATATATATATATATATACATACATATATATATATATATATATTGGTTCTCCAAGTGTCCAAGTGTGGCCCTTGGACCAGCAGCAGAAGTACCACCCAGAAACTTGTTATAAATGCAAATTTCTGAACACCCCTCCAAAGGTACTGAATTAGGAAGCTCTGAGGATGTAGCCTAGAAATTAGTGTTTTAACCAACATACCATCATTATTTACATGCTAAAGCTTAAGATCACTAATATGGGTATATCTATGTTTCCCTTCAGTACACTCTATTTTTATCCTTTTAGCCCTGGATTTGATTGAAAGCATTTTTTTTTTTTTTCTGGCTAGGGGGTGGGTGAGTAAGTTAAATTCTGTGAGCCTAAATAATTTATAGTATACAGCATGTCCTAACAGTAGAAATTATACTCTACTGAAGTTTACATACATATTTTATTTTCTGAAAATCAACTTGACCACATATTAACAGAAAATACTTGTATCTATTTCTCTAGAACAAGCTATAAACATGTCATGTGTTGAACATTTTCCTCTGTAAGTCTCTAACTCTGTAAGGCATCAGTGAACTTACAAAATCATTCTAAATTTAACCCACTTTTTTGAACTCCTTCTAATGCAAAAATAATCTGATCACCACATATGTTATTAAAATTAAAATTTCTTCTTTAGATAAAATTTTTTCATAATTCAATTTTATTTTTTCTACTATACATTATTCTACACTATTTGTGGCTAAATTGTTCTTACCATTTATTTCTATATATGGATTTTATAAGGATAATTTCCATGGCAATGAGTACAGGTTTTCAGCAAATAACTTTGAAGATGCCATGGGTTTGTGTTTTGGGTTATTCCATTAACCCTAAGAGACTTTTTTATTTAGTTTTCTTGGAAGGACTTAATTCGAAGTACAAGAGTAAAGATCAGATGTAAACTAGAATAGATGCATCTTTCTGAAATATAATGCCTATAGAGACCTGCTTATATCCTGGGTTATAAAATGAATAATTTAAAACTAAATCAAACCAATTATTTCCAGATATGGTTGATATTTAAAGAATATTCTCTTCCCACTGGTAAATATATATTCATTCACATTTTCTCTTCCCGCTGGTAAATACATATTCATTCACATTTTCCTTCACAATTAACTTATTCCATTACTAAAGCTATTTTGTTTACTCTAAAGCAAGAAAATCAGACTGTATTTGTACTATAGTTGTTTTAGATAAAAATGTTTTATTTTTAAAGTGTTTTCATTTTTATTCTTATATATAAATGTAATTTGATAGTTATGAATAATAATTCTTATTTTTATTTTTCAACAAATGCTTGTTAAGGTTTTGAATATGTGGCAATTACTAAGAAAAACATTGAAAACAGAATAATAAGCAAATACTGGCTCTGATTTCATGAAGTTTAAAATATAAAGGGAGGCATTTCATATGCAATATTACAATATAATTTCATATCAAGGTACATTAGTGTGATTTTTGTCTTTTAATGTGAGTGCAGATAACTAAAATAAGTGGTAAGATTTGACAGCATTACATATATTGAAGTAGTGTGCATATCCATAAATCTGTCAATTTAGACGGTACTTCAAAGACTTCATAAGGGAAATCTGCATATATAACCAGCATATAAAATGCTGCCTTCGTTGAAAGAACCACTTGAACAACATAAAAATAATAATTCTTCCAAATATTCCCACATTTCTGTGCCTTTTGCTCTGTATATACTTGATAACATGTTGCAGGTCTAGACTATAGCCTTCAGATCTTCTCTGTATTTTCTAGACTATTGTATCAGTTGTAGTAATCCACCCAGATACTTGACTGACTGACTGAACCTGTTGTCCATTTCTTTGATTTCTTTAGAAAGCGCAGAGGCGCCTGGGTGGCTCAGTCGGTTAAGTGTCCGACTTCGGCTCAGGTCATGATCTCACGGTCCGTGAGTTCAAGCCCCACGTCGGGCTCTGTGCTGACAGCTCGGAGCCTGGAGCCTGCTTCAGATTCTGTGTCTCCCTCTCTCTCTGACCCTCCCCCGTTCATCCTCTATCTTTCTCTGTCTCAAAAATAAATAAACATTAAAAAAATTAAAAAAAAAAAAAGAAAGCACAGTATGTATGTGTATATATGTGTGTGTGTGTGTGCGCGCGCGCGCGCATGCGTGTATTGGGTGGAGTAAAATAATTTTAATTCTTTTAATATTTATTCCTGAAAATACTCCAGCTTTGTGTATGCTTTTTTTTGTGATGTTTATTTATTTTGAGAGAGAGTAGGGGGAGAAGGGGCAGAGAGAGACAGGGACAGAGAATCTAAAGCCAGTTCTGCGCTGACAGCAGAGAGCCTGATGCAGGGCTTGAACTCAAGAACCATGAGATCTCGACCTGGGCCGAAGTTGGATGCTCAGCTGACTGAGCTACCCAGGTGCCCCCAGCCCAGCTTTGTGTATTCTTATAAGCAAATCAGTGACTTTTTAAAATGATTCTTTAAGTTGAAACAGCACTGCTATTAAAACCAGTAGCATAAACAAGGACGCTTTACATACCGAATGCATAATGATGTCCTTGGAAGCCCAATATACCAATATATTTATAGCCAAATATGCCACCAATATATTTATAGCCAAATATACCACTATATATGTATACAAATACATAAAGAAAAAAATCATGAAATGCTAACATGAAAATATTATGTAACTTTAGATGGTTTAGAAATTAATTACACAGAGTAGACATGAATTCATTTTGTTGAACTACCTTGGAATCTAAACAAATGGTGTGAGATTAAACTATGATGATTAATTTAACCATATGATTTTTGAAACCTATCAAGATCCAAATTTTAGAATATGAAATTAAGTGCAGGTAGAAATTAACATTTAAAAATATATTAAAATGTTTAATCTTAATTGTCATGGGGGAATGCAAAATATCATTATAATATATACAATTTTGTATTCACTATGTTGGTGAAACTTAAAATTTCATAGTACCAAAAACTAGCAAATGAAATATAATGGGAGAATGTAAAACAATGATATTTGAAAGTATCAATTCCTAGAAACATTGGAAAAATTGAATATGTGCGGTCTCTGATCCACTTATCCCATATTTATGTAAATTTAGTAGAGACGCTCAAAATTACATACCAAAAAATTTTAAAGCTGTTCATATTAAAAGTGCTTGTAATAGGAGAAAGCTAGAAACCAACCAAATGCGTATCAATTCAAGAATGGATAAATTTTAGAAACAGTCTAAAATATAAAATAGTTCATGAAATGGTAGAAAATAACCATTTGTCTTCTGGCACTTGGTATCAAGGAGTCATTGTAACCATGTAAAGTAGTAATATAATAAATCTTTATTTTAGAGTGTCTTGGTGGATATGATATTGGAAATGGGAGTATTTAATGCAATGATTGCAATCATTCAGGTGAAAGATGAAAGCTTATAAAAAAAGACTAAAGAGAAAAAAACTGATAGTGGATATGTTAAAGGAGGAAAATTTACAATAATATGTAGCAACTGGTTGTGGTGGGGAACATAAAAAATGGTTATAACTCTTTGATGTTTGAATTATGTGATCATATGCTATATTTCTAATTGCAGTCTCTTGCACAGAAGAAACATTTCTAGATAAGGCAATTGTGATTATGAATTCAGATAAATTAGTACACAAATGTACTGATTAAATGAATATCTAATTTACAGATGAGTAATTCACAACTTAATACTGACTATCAATCAGTTCCCATTGGGTTACTGACTAGACTTTACATCAGGAAAATATCAAGGGAAGTTTAAGTAATTTGTTTATTCTGCTACTTGGACCATCCTTATCTGCTTTATCCTTTTAGACTCTGGTAGAGTGTTTTAGATGGGGGCATAGTCACTTCCCTCACAGCTTATGTAATACATTCAGTTAAGAAAAAGATTATGTGATGGGTCACCTGGGTGGCTCAGTCAGTTAAGAGTTCAACTCCTGATTTCAGTTCAGATCATGATCTCATGGTTCGTGAGTTTTAGCCCTGCATCAGGCCCTATGCTGATAGTGCTGATGGTGGAAAGCCTGCTTGGGATTCATTCTCTCTCTCTCTCTCTCTTTCTCTCTTTCTCTCCCTCCCTCTCAAAATAAATAAATTAAAAAAAAAAAGAAAAGAAAAGGATGATGTTGAATGTATTTAACAGTTTATTTTGGAATAGTTTTTGAAAGATAGATAAGAGGTATACAATGGCTGCTTTACATGACTGCTTATTCATATCTCTAGTGTTTTTTATAGATGTTAGAGATTTCTGACATCCAAAACTACTGAATCTCTGAGCTGAAAATTAATTTAAGTGATTTTTCCCTCCTTCTACATTTGACCTGTAACTGAAGATCATACTGTGAAAATTTTGTGCATTTGGGTTCACTGGTTAATCCTACCAAACATTTTAGGAAGAAATTATACTAATCCTCTATAATCATCTCTTTCAGACAACAGAAGTAGAAGGAATACTTCCTAACTCATTCTACACAGCCAGGATTACCCAAATGCAAAAACAGACGAAGAAATTACAAGAAAAGGAAATATAGACGAATATATCTCATGAACACAGATTATAAATCCTCAACAAAATATTATTAACTTGAATCCAAAAAAGTATTTAAAAATTATACACAATCACATGGTATTTATTCTAGGTATGCAATATGGGTTCAACATTCAAAAATCAATTAATGTAACCCCTCACATCAACAGACAAAAAAAAGAAAAATCACACAATCATATCAATAGATACAGAAAAAAACATTTGACAAAATCTATCACCTATTTATGAAAAAAATTCAGGAAAGCAGTAATAAAGGGGAAACTTTCTCAACTTGATAAAGACTAACTGTAAAAAACCTATAGCTAACATCATACTTAATGGTAAAAAACTTGAAGCTTTCCTATTAAGATCAGGTACAAATCAAGGATGTCCCATCTCATTACTGCTTTTCAACATTATACTGTAAGTCTTTGCTAATGCAATTAAATAAGAAAAGAAAACAAAAGTAAACAGAGTGGGAAGACATAAAATTATCTTTGTTCACAGATGACATGATTTGTCTATACAGAAAATTCAAAAGAATCAACCATAAAACCTCTAGGAACTAACAAGTGATTATAGCAAGATTGTAGGATACAAGGTTAAGATCCAAAAGTCAATTGATTTCCTATATATTAACAATGAATAAGTGTATTTTAAATTTTTTTAATGTTTATTTATTTTTGAGACAGAGACAGAGCATGAACGGGGGAGGGTCGGAGAGAGGGAGACACAGAATCCGAAACAGGCTCCAGGCTCTGACCTGTCAGCACAGAGCCCGCTGCGGGGCTCGAACTCACGGACTGCGATTTCATGACCTGAGCCGAAGTCGGCCGCTTAACCGACTGAGCCACCCAGGCGCCCCTGAATAAGTGTATTTTAAATGAAAAACACATTACCATTTATATTAACACCCCCCAAATGAAATATTTAGATATAAGTCTAATAAATATGCATAATAACTATATGAATAAAACTGCAAAAGTCTGATGAATAAAATAAAAAAGAACTAAGTAGATGGAAAAATATTCCAGGTCATGGATAGGAATACTGAATATTGTCAAGATGTCAATTCTTCCCAACTTGATGTATTGATTCAATGCAATCTAAATCAAAATCGCAGCAAGTTATTTTATGAATATGGACAAATTAATTCTAAAGCTTACATGGAGAGGCAAAGATATTACCAGACAACACAATACTGAATAACAAAGTTGGAGCACTGATGCTACCTGACTTCAAGACTTACTGTAACTCTTCAGTAACCAAGACAGCATGATGTTGGCAAAAGTAGACACAAATAGATAAATGAAACAGTATAGACACCCCCGACACAGACCCACGTAAACAGAGTCAACTGATCATTGACAAAGGAGCAAAGATAATACAATGGACAAAGATAGTCTTTTTCAACAAATGGTACTGGAACAACTGGAGATCTCCATGAAAAAACATGAATCTAGACACAGATCATATACCCTGTGCAATAATAACTCAAAATGGATAACAGACCTAACTATATAATGTAAAATTACAAAACTCCTAGAAGATAACATAAGAGAAAACCTAGGTGACCTTGGATATGGTAATACCTTTTTAGATACAATACCAAAGACATGATCCATTAAAGAAATCATTGATAAGCTAGATGTCATTAAAATTAAAAACTTCTGCTCAGCAAAAGATAAAATCAAAAGAATTAAAAGACAAGCCACAGCCTAGGAGAAAATATTTGCAAAAGACACATCTGGGGACCTCAGTGGTTCAGTCGGTTAAGTTAAGCATCTAACTTGATTTTGGCTCAGGTCATGATTACGCAGTTCGTGAGATTAAGCCTCACATCAAGCTCGTGCTGAGAGCACAGAGCTTGCTTGGGATTCTCTGAGCTTCTCTCTCTGCCCCTCCCTCTTTCTCTGTCCCTCTCTCCCTCAAAATAAATAAATAAATATTTTAGAATTTTAAAAAAGACATCTGATAAAGAATTTTTATTACTATATATATATATATATATATATATATATATATGTGTGTATATATATATATACAAATAGCTCTTAAAACTCTACCATAGGAAAACAACAACCTGATTAATAATTGGGACAAAGATCTTAACACATACCGTGAAGAAGATACACAGATGGCAGAGAAGCATAAGAGAAGTTGTTCAACATCGTATGTTATCAGGGGAATGCAAATTAAAACAATGAGATACCACTGCACACCTGTTAGAATGGCCAAAATTCAGAACATTGATTGCCAAATGGCAAAGATGTGGAGAAACAAGAATTCTCATACACTGCTGGTGTGAATACAAGATGAATGTCCATTCTGGAAAACAATCTGATGTTTTTTGACAAAACTAAACATACTCTTACCATGTTATACAGAAATCATGCTCCTTGGTGTTTGTCCAGAGGAGCTGGAAACTTATGTCCACAAAAAAACCTAATGTTTATAAAACATGTTGATATTTATCAAAATGGATGAGTAAAGCAGTTTTACTCATAATGCCAAAACTTGGAAGCAGCCAGGATACCCTTCAGTAGATGAAATAGATGAACTGTGGTACTAAGCAGACAATAAAATATTATTCAGTGATAAAAAAAAATCAGTTATCAAGCCATGAAAAGACACAGAGTAATCTTAAATGCATATTACTAAGTGAAAGAAGGAAATCTGAGAAAGCTACATACATTATGATTCTGACTATATGACATTCTGGAAAAGACAAAAACTATGGAGGCAATAAAAAGATCAGCAGTAGGGATGCCTGGGTGGCTCAGTCGGTTAAGCATCTGACTTCTGGCTCACATCATGATCTCACAGCCCCAGGGTTCAAATCCCACATCAGGTTCTGTGCTGACAGCTCAGAGCCTGGAGCCTGCTTCAGATTTTGTGTCTCCCTCTCTCTTCTGCCTCTCCCCCACTTGTTCTCTCTCTCTTTCTCTCAAAAATAAACATTAAAAAATTGGGGGGCACCTGGGTGACTCAGTTGGTTAAGCATCCAACTTCAGCTCAGGGCATGATCTCCCTGTGGTCTTTGAGTTCAACCCCCATGTTGGGCTCTGTGCTGACAGCTCAGATCCAGGATTCTGCTTCAAGTTCTGTGTCTCCCTCTCTCTCTGCCCCTTCCCCACTCATGTTTTGTTTTTCTCTGTCTCTCAAAAATAAATAAATGTTAAAAAAAATTTTTTTAAAAAGATCAGTGGTTGGCCAAAGAAGTGGTGGGGGGAGAAATAAATAGGCAGAGCATAAGGGATTTTCAGGACATTGAAAATATTATATATGATAAGATAATGGTGAATATATGTCTTATATATTTATCCAAACTCATAGAATGAGTGAACCCTTAGGTAAACTTTGGATTATGGGTGATAATGATGTATCAGTGTAGGTTCATTAATTGTAATAAACGTACCATATTAGTAAGTGATATTGATAATGGGGGATGCTATGCATGTGGGGGGCAGAGAGTATATAGGAAATCTCTGTTCCCCTCCTCTTGATTTTATTGTAAACCTAAAACTCTTATTAAAAAACTAAAACATTTAAAACTTTTTATAAAGGGATGTTTTTAGATGATTCTATCAAACTGAATATAAAACAGTACTGGTAAACATACCAAGTAACTCTGAAAAATGAACAAAGAAAACATGTTTTTTTGAAAGCATAGACAGGACAATTCTAAAATATCAGAGAAATCCTTACTATCATGTATATCATATATATTATGTTATACCATATACATTATATCATATATGTTTATTTAATTAAATAAAAATAGATGTAGTATTAGTATATGGTAGTTTTTTTCTAGATTTAAGTAGGCACTTCTTCTATGGGGCTAAAATAAGAAAACTTTCCTGTGGAGTTTCTTATACATGCTATCTCCAAGTGTTCATCGGCCAACTATTCCTAATCTCACTCTAAGAGAGGTTACGTGGAAAACTGTTCCACAATTTACCTCAAACACTGTTAACAACTCCGTATCAGTAAGGCAATGGATATACCTTAATTGTAATCTGTTTTGCCCTCACACTAGCACCCTATAGGACTGGTACTGCTTCTCTCTAAAAATATTCTTTCTCTTGGATTTTATAATACCATAAAATTCCATTTTGATGCTTCCTGTTTTTTTTCTTCAGACATTCCTTCTTAGTATTTGCAGCTCTTCCTTCTTCTCAGCTCCTCTTTATCTATATATTAATTAATTATTAGGGGTTTTCTGGGATTTATACTTGTTCTTTTATTTTTTCTTTCCAATCTGCATCTCATTGACTCTCATTGACTCAATTATAATCTATAAGATAAAGCCCTCATATTTCGTATCTCCAGCTAATATTGATCCAAGCCTGGATATACAATTCTCATTAACACCCACCTTTACACCTCTCACAGGCATTTCCTATTTAACATCATCCCCTAACCCTTTCCCCTCCCCCCAAACATAATACTCTTTCCATGCTACCTAAATCAGGAAATTACACCATGGTTACCCAATTCCCTTAATTCAAAACCTGGAGTTATTTCTGATTCTTTCTCTCTTTCCTATCAATTTCACAAATCTAGTGTATTCTATTCCATAACTCTCTGAAACCCATCCACTATATTCTTCCTCACTGTGAAGTGATCACGATTTTTCCTGTGAGTTACTTTAATAGTCTTTTAATTGATCTTTCACATCAACCTTGCTCTTTATGATTTTATTCTCTATCCTTCAGCTATGATCACCTTTATTAAATGTAAATCTGTGTTCTGATGTATAAAACAATTCAGTGACTTCTTGTTGATATTTGAACAGATCCAAAATTCAGTACTGCTTTGTGTGGTTTATTTTCTGCCTGCCTCCTTGATTCCTTTCACAGTTCTATTTCCTTGGTGCTCCACACCTGTGATGATAACTTTTATGTGTCGGTGTGGTGACTTGCCAAAGTAAGGGAGACCCACATATCTGGTAAACAGTATTAATGGAAGTGTCTGTGAGGGTGTTTCTGAAAGAGATCAGCATTTGATTCCATAGACTGAGTGAAGACTCCCACCTTCATCCAATCCATTAGGGGCCCAGCAGGGAACAAAAAGACTTTTTCTTTTTGAGCTGGGATGTCCACCTTCTCCTGCCCTTGGACATCAGAGTTCCTGGTTCTTGGGCCTTCACACTCTGGGATGTATACCATGGGCTCTCAGACCTTCAGATCCAGATTAAATTACACTACTGGTTTTCTCTAGCATGTAGATGGCAGACTGGGGAAATTCACTGCCTCCAGAACAGTAAGCCAATTCCTATAACAAATATCTTCATATATTTCTCTATGTATCCTACTGGTACTATGTTTCTGAAGAACACTGACTAATACAATATGTTAGCTATACTGACCTACCTTCATTCAGCTCCTTTATGCCATGATTACTTTAAGCTCTGGACCGTTTTTCCTATGCCTGAAAAGATATTACTTACACCTATTGTTCTTTTATATGTGTACTTGCCTAAAGGCAAAGACTAATTTTGATTCTTTTATTAAACATTCCCATAGTATACTAAAAGGCATTCTTTACAATATTTATATTTTTTATAATATATAACATATAACAAAAAAATCTACAGAGAGAAAAACCAAAAGTATTTCACTGAAGTAAACATAGGTGTAAATTTGATTTTAAAATTCACCAAAACTTAGAAATAGAAAGCATCATATTTTGTTTATTATGATATTAATTCTAGTGTGGATAGGATAAACTCATAACTGTCAAGGTAAGAAAGAATTGACAAAATCTAGAAGAAATTCAAAAGAAAGTAATATTTCTAGAGCTTAGAATCATAATTTCTTTCAAGTTCATATAGTTTTCAAATTTTACTTCTATTTACTATTATTATTATTCAGACTGTACACATAAATGCATTTATATATTTTTAGTTCCAGCATATAAGTAAACATCTCTAAAATTTCTCTTTAAAAAGTTTTTTTCTAATGTTTATTTATCTTTGAGAGAGAAAGAGACAGAGCACCAGTGGAGGAGGTGGAGAGACAGAGGAAGACACAGAATCCAAAGCAGGCTCCAAGTTCTGAGGGGTCAACACAGAGCGCAACGTTGGGTTCAAACTCATGAACCTCGAGATAATGACTTGAGCTGAAGTTGGACGTTTAACCAACTGAGCCACCTAGGCGCCCCTCTAAAATTTATCTTTTAATAAAAATGTTAAATAGCCATACACAGGTATATTTTATCTTTATCCAATGAATGCCTTAATTCTATGTTTAATTTTAACAATTATCAGACATCCTTTGCATGTCATCTCAGGCTTCATGGGCAGTGAGTTCAAGAAATTGGAATCCTATAATGAAAACTTGTGCACACTGCATTTACACCTATTAAATTGCTTAACTTAGTTAAGCAATTTAATGAATTTGATTCAATGACTGTTCCTATAAATTTCCAATCCTCTAGTAAATTGCTATTTTCAAGATATATCATAAATCTACATTTTATAGTCTTTTATCCTTTAAAATATCTAAGCCAATAACTTCTACCCTCCACTGTCATTTGTCTAATATATTCAGAGATGGTGTGAGGAAACAGAAAAAGAGGCAAATAGAAACATCACATACTACATATATGAAAGTAAAATTATTAAATATTTCTTTAATGCTGAGTTAGATGTATAAAGTAATAAGGGCTTATGGATAAACATTTTGATTGTTTTCAATCTTTTCTGTCTTATGAAAGCAGTGATTCTCATACTGCTTAATATCATATTCTATTAATTAGATGTGTACATCTTACTGCTTTAAATGAATTTTGATCTCCAAGCTTCTTATATGGTTTAAAAATATTTTTATTACATTAGTGTGCGTCATTTACTATTTAAATGTCTTTCTGTTTGTTCATCTGATTAGTACTAAATAGGCTTTAAAAGACATTGTATTTTAGGGGCACCTGGGTGGCTCAGTTAGTTAAGCATCTGACTTCAGCTCAGGTCACAATCTCATAATTTGTGAGTTCGAGCTCCACGTCGGGCTCTGTGCTAACAGCTCAGAGCCTGGAGCCTGCTTTGGATTCTGTGTCTCCCTCTCTCTCTACCCTTCCCCCACTCAAACTCTGTCTCTCTCAAAAATAAACAAACATTAAAAAAAGACACTGTATTTTATACTAATATGTTACATAAGGGATATAAATTTCTATAATTCTTTAGAATAAGTTACAGAAATATCTAGCAGTCTATGTTTAAGAGAAAAGAAAGCAGTATTTGTGTGAAAACTAGTTGATTTCAGATATATTCAGTGTTTCACATAATAAAGATGTCATTTATATACTCATAAAAGATAGATATGAAGACTGGAAATCAGATAGGTAACACTGTCCATTCCTCCCTGTAACTCCTCTGAGAATCATGAATGAGTCCCATGTCACTAGCTCTAGAAGCCTGCAAGCCTGCCTCTTTTTATTGGAGATATCTGTCATCGATGACAAATTATTATTTCAATAGCCTGAATAAAATATCTCCTCATTGACCAGTAAACCGTATTTTTGCAAATACTTTTACTTTCAACATTTTTATTTATGATTTATTTATTTCCAAATATATAGTAAAATGTGAATTTACAAAAATATGTGTGTACACATGCATATACACATATTATTTACTTAAAGTAAATAAAAGTTACAAAAACAAGAGAAATATTAACTCATTTAGGTAATAATTTTCATAAACTTATATGGCTATATACATGTGACAAACATAGATACAGTGGCTAAATATAAAAAGAAATTAAGTAGAAATAGGCAATTTCTATTACTTTGACTAATTACAAGTTTTTTAAAAGTCCAAACAAAAAGGCTTTTGAAATCTTTACATTTTTTTTCTTTTGGATTCACAAAAATCTTTTGACTTTAAAATGTTAGCACCACCAGAGCACCTGGGTGGCTCAGTCAGTTAAGTCCCTGACTCTTGATTTTGGTTCAAGTAATGATCTCACAGTTCATGGGTTCGAGCCCTGCATCAGGCTCTGCTTGGGAAGCAAGTAGCCTACTTGGGATTCTCTTTCTCCCCCTTTTGCTGCCTGCTCCTCAAGTAAATAAACTTAAAAAAATAAACAAAACGAAACAAAATAAAATAAAATAAAATAAAATAAAATAAAATAAAATAGTGTCACAAGGCAAATCAGTGAGATCCTAATGAATAACTTAAAAGAGTAACTAACTCACTCTCCTCCTCTTAAAAAAGGTTTTGTTGTTTTTATTTGGGGGGAGGGTTGTTTTTGTTTTTTCCTGAGTAATATAGAAATAAGGCTCAGGGTGTGCTCAGTGACATACTGAAGTCATTTTGAGGATATAAATTTCATCCTACCAAGAAGGTAATAGTGAAGACATGTGTATTTCATATTCAGCTTTTGTACTCAAACTAAATTCCAGAAAAGAGAAATGTTGTGTCTCAGTATGCCTTCTTGTCTCCTGGTAACCACAGTAGTGGAATTTAAGCTACTAAGTCTAAATGTTTTTTTTTTTCTTTTTAAACAGGAAGAGAACAATATGAAGAGAAGTGTTACAATGAAAATACATATGGCAACAAAATGCTTATATGTGATGAGTTCTGGAAGTTATTTGTAAGTGATAAATCACTCAATTCCACTCCTGTAATGCAGAAGTCTATATAACTACAACCAACTAGAGAAGAGGTGCGAAAAAGTCTCAAAAATGTGGTAGACTTAAAAATCAATTTCTACAATATGTTTTCAATCAAGTTCAGTTTGCTCTTCCCTTAATCATATATCAAAATGATCTAAGTAAATATTTCTTACACTTGGCAAAACAAACTATATGCATAAAGAGCACCATAATGATAAGCAGTCCATGGAAATCACTGTTACAGACAAATTTCTGGAAAATATCATCACCAACTGATTAGAGTTTAAAAAAAAATTCCTAATAATTATTGTTGGAAACTAAACTAAAGGAAAAAAAAACTTAACATTAGAGAAGAAGTACCAAATAACACACCTAAATGCACATATGAAAGTCATTTCTTTTCTTTCTATCAAAAAACCTATATTTACATTATTCATTGCGAAGCATCACAATTATACTGAATCTGACTGAAATAATAGCCACAAAGTTATAGTCCTTGTAATTTTTTTGAAGTCAAAGTGGAAACACAGTATTAAAAAAAATATGTTTTTTAAAAAATATGTTAGAAGGGCAGCTGGGTGGCTCAGTCGATTAACCGTCAGACTTTTTGATTTGGGCTCAGGTCATGATCTCAGGGTTGGTGTTAGAGTCTCAGGTTGGACTGTGCACTGGCAGAGCCTGCTTGGGATCCTCCTTCTCCCTCTCTGCCCCTTTCCCGCTTGTATGCACGTACCCAAACACATGATCTCTCTCTTTCTCTCTCAAAATAAATAAATAAACTTTTTCAAAAAGTTATTAGAAATCTATCAAATACAATCCACTACAGCAAGGTAGGGCAATGTGAAAGCCTTAAGTTTGATTTGTAAGTGCACCAATTAGTTTTAGTTTGACTCAAAGCTTTGAAAGCACCTAAAAATCCATACCGGACCCATTACCTTTCATCATATGCTGAAACAGCTTGCACATATATATAATTCTATTAAAATAATGCATACAGCTAGAGAAAAAATTAAAGGCTTATATTCTAAAACTCTAATATTCTCCTACAGCTGGTGAATTTCTCTTTAGTGTGAAGAATAGAAAGTGCACTGTGACACTGTTCTATGATATTCATAGAAGTCATATTAAGTATAAATTTCCTACTAGATAAAATTATCAAATTGCCAGAAATAAGACTAATGTTTAAAAATGTTAGAAAACAGTGCAGAGTTTAACAGAAATACAAATGAGGAAAAATCAGGGAAAGTATGAAGCTAATGGAAAGCACAAGTCAGTGGCTAGCAATTAGGGAACTGGGGTATGTAAATACAGCTAAATTGTTTGATCTTTTTAGGTAAGTATTTGCTTTAGTGGGATGAAAACATTTTAAAAGTCAAGGATGGTACATGCATTTACATTTTTAATTCAATTATCTCATCTCTTATTTCAGTCTTAACTCCTCATTTATTTCAAAGAAAGTATGCCCAATGGATTATTTTTATTTTGTTTTTAAATTTGTGTTCTGGTGCTTATTAAATAAAATATGCAAGTCACACACTTGTCTTTCAGTAACCCATTAAGGGAAAAATTTTCCAAAGGGAAATTTAGGAAGGCAAAATGGACAATACAAATAATCAATTAGAATTTTATGATTTTTGTTAAATACATGCAGTTTTTGCTTTGTATGCCAGTACAGTGTCATAAAAATGTCTATGAACACTGAAACTATGTAAGATAATCTTAATATTCAATTGGAAAAATTATGATTCTTCCACGACCTTTAACAAATTTTTGTTAAACATTAAAAATTCTCATACTGTTGATTATAGATGTATGAGGAAATAAACACAATTTAGTAAAACTAATATTTATTTAGCACACTGTAATTTGAAATACTGAAAGGATAGAGGATTAAAATGTTTTCTTTGTAAAACAATCATCAAGAACAGTTCAAAGAGGGATTGCCTTCTTCTTGCTGTATAAATTATAATACTAAGCAAGCATATTTTCAATGCCTTAGTGAATTGTCATCCTCCTTTCTAAGTTAGGATCTTAGACAATTTGTCCTTTGCACTGTTTAAAAAATTTTTTTTGAGATAAAACTGACCTATAACATTGTGTAAGTATAAGGTGTACAAAGAGTTGATTTGATACAGCTCTATGTTGCCATGTAATTTCCACTGTAGTGTTAGCTACACTATCTATCACTATCAGGTCATATAATTATCCTTTGCACCTTAAATGTCATGAAATATCCAAGAGTTTTTTTAGTATGAAATTTGTTGTCATTTTCACATTCTCTGGGTCATCTTCACCCTTTTACCATGACCAGTTTTCTCATTTATGTTGATAAGTTCACCTTCACTAAGTTCCCCGGGCAGTGTATTTATAGTCTCTTGGATGGTGGCAGTATCAACATTCCCAAGGTTAGCTATTTCAGCTATAATATCTACCTGTATTATATACATATGTATAATATCTTTAAAGTACTTTAAATAATATATAGACTATTATGTACACCATCCAAAAATGTGCACAACATGCATATGTTTCATATATGTATTTCCATTTTTGCCTTGTGTACTAGGTTTATCACTGGAAGACAAGGAGGTAACAGAACTATACACTTTGCCATTTGTGTATAAACTGAATCAAAGAAATCATGACAGACATCTGTTGTTTACATACATAGTTGCAGACTGAGAACTAGCAGCAAAATTGTACTTTATGTAATTACAGTTAATACTTTGTGGTATTAAAACATGTTGTTGGGAGGATGGGGGTTATTTTATCTAAACCATGGCAACTTAAATGCGTGCATATCAGAACCATGCAAAGTGAGGATTATCTTACTTAAAACCCGTAGCTTCTATTTAACTTACTCCCCATTGTGCAATAAAGGGTTAACTCAGCGACCCTAGGTCCTTTGACCTCTGCACATTCACAAAAAAGAACTAGTTAAAACAGCTCATGGAAGGTGAGCTCTGAGCCTTTGGAATATTTTACCTTGTAAGTGTGTGTTTCTATGCCTAAGGACTTAGGCCATAAGGGACCAGTTCAATCAGGCACTTTATGCTAGCAATATGATTTATAGTATGTTATGCTCATTTTTGCTGGGAGGGACTGGAATCTGAGTAGCTGAGTAGCTGTGTCATGCAGGTGCTACATTACATAACATGCCTATATGACTGACCTCCAATACAAACATGGAAAACAGCATGAGTGAACTTCTGACTGACAACACTGTGCATGTAACACATGCAAAGTGTTGTCACACACTGTCACCAGGAGAATTACACATACCCTTGCAACTCCACTAGAAGACACCTGGAAGCTTGTGCCTAGTTTCTCCTAGATTTTGCCTATGTGCCTTTTTCTGTTGCTAATTTTAACCTGTATTCTTCTACTGAAAAATAAAACACCATTTCTAAGTCATTCTAGTGAGACATGAAGCTTGAGGATGGTCTGAGGGATCCCTGACATACCTGTTTATCTTAAACTTCATGGCATGCAAGCCTCCTTTTAAACATCCTTTTACTTATATACAGATCAAATATATTTTAACAAATGAATAAAACAGGCATGATCCTTGCCTACATGAAGCTTGATTAGAGAAGAGAAAATAGATAACAATCAAGTGAACACAAAAATAATATTAATTTGGGTTGTATTTATTGCTACAAAACCAGCAACAGATGATGCATTTGATAGGGAGGTAACATTTAAGAAAGTAACATGTGAACAGAAACTAGGATGAATCATGGTGACAATAAACTGTGGGAACAGTAACTGAAGCAATTTTGAGATGAGGATATTAAGGTCAGTGTAGCTTAAGCAGATGAAGTGAAAATAAGATTGGGAGGAAATAGTTTTGGAAAGGCAGATATAGGCCAATCCAAAGAGGACCTGGAAAGGGTATGAAAAAGTGTTTGTTTTATATATATGATAAAAGTAACCTAACTTACCTTTTAGATATATTTTTGTGACTGCTTTGTATAGAAGAGACTAAAAAGGGAGAATAGGGCAGAAATACAGAGGTCAAAACAGCAAAGTTAAGTCGAGATACCAAGCAACTGTTATACATGAGTCGGTAGTCTGGACCATAGTTTATATGGCCAATAGAGATGTATATGTGGGAACATTTACCATATAAATTATAATAAAATGCATAGGATTAGTTGAACTGCAGAGTAACTGCAGAAGACTTTGAGTTTGAAGAATGGAGTTCTCCAACATTTAAAAAGCAGGGAGAAGAAAGAATTTAATGGAGTATTCCAAGTGGAAGGAGGAGAACCACGAATTCATGGAGAAATATTTCCAAGAGAAGAGGCAGGACCCACTGTACCAAATGTGAGGTACAAAATATGCTAAGGGTTGATAAGTGGTCATTAACATTTGCCTTATGTGCAAGTTGTTGGAGGCTTGAAAAGAGCGGTTTCAAACAAGTAAATGGTTGAGACTTGGGTTGAGAACTGAATGATGGGGGGGGTGGGGTGGGAGTGGAGATAGAAAAGATAAATATTTTTTAGAATTTTGCTACAATGTAGCAAAAAGGGGTAGTCACTGGAGAAAATATGTGACCAAAGGAGGCTATTCTTTACTGGAGCAGAAACACTGCAATATGTTTATACATTAACAACAATAAAACAATAATGAAGAAAAAACTGATATTGCAGAAGAAAAAGAAATGCCAGCATGTCCCACCCTATCCTTTAATCTCAACAGATAATGTCCCCTCTCAACTTCATATTCATGCATTCATGTATTGATTTCATCAACAATTACTTCCAGAGCACCTACTCAGTGCTGGACTCTGTTCTAGGCAGTTGAAACCAGTGAATAAAACGGACAAGCTTTCTGGCACTTTGAAGCTTACATTCTGGTTGGAGAAGACATGCAATAAGAGTAAACCTAACAAATGAATGAAAATATCTTGTTCAAAGGGAACAACCATAGGAATAAAAAAAGAAAAAAAAAAAGAAGGAAAAAAAAGTAAGTGAAATCAGGAGGTATTAAATAGTTCAGGGGGGGTGCTTGGGTGGCTCAGTCCATTAAGCTTCTGACTTCAGCTCAGGTCACAATCTCATGGTTTGTGAGTTGCAGCCCTGCGTCTGGCTCTGTGCTGAAGGCTCAGAGCCTGGAGCCTGCTTCAGATTCTGTGTCTCCCTCTCTCAGCTGCTCCCCCCGCTGCGCACGCTCTTCCTCCTCCCCCCACTCTCTCTCAGAAATGAATAAACATTAAAATAATTTAATTAGTGTGGTTAATTATAGACCGAATAAGAGTGGGCATTTGAGCAGAGACAAGAAAGAGATGAACAAGTTAGTCGTGAACATAAAGGATATGGATATTCCTGGCAGATTTCCAGTACATAGACCATACGGTCAAAGCGTGGACTAACTATGAAGATAGTTAGCCTAGAGCAGACTAAAGGGAGAGAATAATAAGACAGCTCACAGAGTAAGATCATGAAGACTGTGATACTGTGTTTACTCTGCCTGACATGCAGAACCACAGGGTTTGAGCAGAAGAATGACAAGATCAAGGTTAGGTATTTTAAAGAACACTCTGTATGCTGGAATAGAAACTGGCTCTCCGAAATAAGAATAAAAGCAGGGGGCGCCTGGGTGGCGCAGTCGGTTAAGCGTCCGACTTCAGCCAGGTCACGATCTCGCGGTCCGTGAGTTCGAGCCCCGCGTCAGGCTCTGGGCTGATGGCTCGGAGCCTGGAGCCTGTTTCCGATTCTGTGTCTCCCTCTCTCTCTGCCCCTCCCCCGTTCATGCTCTGTCTCTCTCTGTCCCAAAAATAAATAAAAAACATTGAAAAAAAAAATTAAAAAAAAAAAAAGAATAAAAGCAGAAAGACAAATTAGATTCTATTACAGAAATCCAAGTAACAAATGGTAGTGGCTTGTTCCAGGGTTAGAACAGTGGAAGAGGTAAGAAATGGTCATATTTTATGTTCTTAAGGTACATTCAATACCATTTTATGATGTATCGAACTTGGATTGCAAAAGAAGTGAGGAGTCAATGGTGACTCCAATGTCCTTAATCTGTCCAAATGCAAAGACAAGTTTTGGTAAAATGGGACGAGAAAGGCTATCAATAAAGCAGCTTTTCAGGAAGATTGTCACAAATTCAGTTCTGTTTTATTTTGTTTTTAAGGTTGAGGTAATAGAATAGCCAGTTAGGTAGCAAAGTTGAACAAGTAGTTCAATAGAAGGGTCTACAATTTAGGAGAGAGATTTAGACTGAAGAAAATATCATTAATAAGCAAAAGAATCCTAATTTCCTTATTCCTTATTGGCAATAAGATCCACCCTTTCTATTCTCCTTTTCTGCAGTGAATGACATAGTCCCTCCCTATAGAAAATCTTTTCTTTCAAATATACCAGACATCTTAGTCCCACTCTTCTTTTTAGAACCATGACTGTGCCACTTATTTCACGTCTTCCTTTTTCACATCATTTAAACATCCTCAGGTAGAGGTCAAGGTTGGTAAAACACATCTATTATTATTTTCCCGTTCTTTGCACCCACAAACAACAACAAAACAAGTAAATGAAGGAGGTATGTGTCATCTATAACGTGGTTAGGAAAGATGTCACAACCCCCCCAATCATGGAAGGTGAAGTTTACTGAGAAAAATAATTTGTAACAGTACTCAGAAGAGGAAAGATGCTTAGAACCAACACATATACTCTCATATCCTAAGCATACATGTTTAATATTGTAAAAATCTTAAAGATTTTTTTCTAAAAGTACAAACACTCTTCTTAAAGGCTTTCTGTCTCACAATGGGTAAGGGTTTGTCTTTCGGACTGGAAATGTCCTGTTCATCACAAGATATTTAGCTTCCCTGGATCCACACACTAAATGACAATAGCATTACCCCTGTGTTGTCACCACCAAGAATGTCTCCAAGTAATCCAAAATTCATTTGGAAAGCTGCAATCTGTCCTGTCCTCGTTATGCGATAATCGTATTGAGGGTATTTCGACTCAGGTTCTTAAGTGAGCAAGACAAAGTAGGAAATAACATTAGGTTCAAGTTTAGTAAGTGGCAGGCTCAATGGAACCAAAGAAATACTGTGCAGACACACCACTTTTACCGTCAGTAACATTAACTCCTAAGTGAGATTAGAGGGATTGAAGACTGAAGGAAGATGTTCTCACAGAAGGCTCTTTAAGCCTGCATATAAAACCTGGCATCAGCAAATGGAAAAAAATGCCATGAAATAGAAAAATATTAATAGTAGGGGTGCCTAAAGGCACCTGGGGGGCTCAGTTGGTTGAGCATCCAACTTTGGCTCAGGTCATGATCTCACAGTAGGTGGGTTCGAGCCCCGTGTTGGGCTCTGTGCTAACAGCTCAGAGCCTGGAGCCTGCTTCAGATTCTGGGTCTCCCTCTGTCTCTGCCCCTCCCCCACTCATGCAGTGTCTCCCTCTGTCTCTCAAAAAGAAGTATAAATGTTTAAAATAATTTAAAAAAATAGTAGGGGTGCCTGGGTAACTCGGTGGGTTAAGCATCCAACTCTTGACCTCAGCTCAGGTCTTGATCTCAGGGTTGCAAGTTCAAGCCCCATGTTGGACTCCAGGCTGGGAGTGAAGCTTATTAAAAAAAAAAAAAAAAAAAAAAAACTGGGGCGCCTGGGTGGCTTGGTCAGTTAAGCGTCCGACTTCGGCTCAGGTCATGATCTCATGGTTCGTGAGTTCAAGTCCCTCATCAGGCTCTGTGCTGACAGCTCAGAGCCTGGAGCCTGTTTCAGATTCTGTGTCTCCCTCTCTCTATGCCCCTCCTCTGTTCATGCTCTGTCTCTCTCTGTCTCAAAAATAAATAAACGTTAAACAAAAATAAAAAAAAAATTAATAGTAGTTGTTTATGAATGGTGGCATTGTAGAGCATTTTTATAATTTCATGTTTCCAGAGTTTCAAGAGTGTGTATACATCATTTTATAAAAGGAAACCAAATCTGGCATTAAAAATACAAATAGTTCTTTTAAAAATTCAGAAAATTAACTTGTAAATACAATGGAAAGAATATTTAACTTGAGCCTTTCAAAAGCAATTAATTTTAATATAATTTTCATTCTTTGAAATATACTGGTAGTATAAATTTCTTCATATTTTTAAAAGAAAAATTAAAGCAAACTAACTTTAATAACTGAAATGATTTCATATAAAGGACTGAATAAATGTGTTAGTAAAACACTATAGATTATTTGATAATGATGGATAAAATGACTAAATTTGTATTTTTACTAGAACTTAAAATAGTTTTAATTAACAGTGTAGCTTTGATATATGAATACTTTGAAAATAAGTCAAGTGATATTGTAACAAAATGAAAGATATTTTAAAAATAATTTTATTAATCACAATATTGCTAGTGTAAGTATGGCATTTTAAAATTTTTCTATGTTGGCAACACCAGAAATTATGTTTAATAATGATGATAAGCAATGAGAAAATAGCTGATGGATTTAACCAGTATAATTTACCATCTCAACCAATAAATATGTTGTATTAATCACCTAATCCTATAAGAGTTAATACTAAATAATATTTCAGATAAAGTGTTGTGTAATACTAATATTTTATATGTCAATTTTTAACAAAATAAGTCCCTAAACCTTTTTAGGGGGATAAAGAGACTGTCAGAATGAATGAATATATCGTTTCAATCTACTTTAAATTCAATTAACCCTTTTTTTAGAAGAACCAATGAGACCATATTTATAACTTTAGCATACACATTTAGCAAAATCTGAGAAGTGAATTTGATTTTTCTTGTTGTGAATATAGATATGACATGATTGGCAGTGTATTAAATTTTCATTTTTATCACAGTTTGAAAGCCATTGTCTCTGGGATAATAGGGTTAAAAATCTGCAGTACAGTGAAAAAGGCAATACTTTTTATAGCAATCAGAAAAGTAACATTGATTTTAATCTTAGCATTGTGAAATGAGTTGAGAGTTCATTTATCTGTCACCATTCACAATTTGTGAAGCAATTTGTAAACGATAACACCTACCTATAGAGTTTATCTGTTCTGTGAAATTTTACTTCAGTAATATTTTATGGAGTATTTTAGAGATTACATGTCCCTTTATTTGTGGTACCATTTTCATACTTCTATTTTTACTTTGCCATTTTAATGCAGATTTTCATTTCAGGATACCTGCTACAGCTAAAGAAACATGCACTGGCCTCCCAGTATTTTTCTCCTCTAGATAAAGGTCAGTAGGATAACAACTACACTATCAGAAGTAGGTTTATAGGGAACATAACCACCTAGTTTATCATCCAAACCAGGACACTTATGGGACCTCAGTACAGCAGACATAAATTGAGACTTTTCTCAATTTATGAGAAAACTAGGATGTTTCTTCACTGTATTTATGGGGTATTTAAAAACACTACAAAACAATTACCTAGCTTCTTGCCTTCATATGTCATAAGAGCCTCCTCTAACTGGAATGAATACCAAGAGTTGAGAAACCTATGACTTTGCTTTGTATTTAGTTATAAATATAAAACCTATAAGATAGGCCATTGGATATTTAAATTTATACCCTAGAATAGGAAAGAGACTTCTGTCCCTGCAGGTGATACTGAAAGCAGATTACTAATTGCGTTATCTGTAGAATAAATAGAAAAATGGAAGTATAAAATACTCCTCATGGAATGCACAGGGAACATATTATATGAAGATTTTCTGCAAACAAATGCGAGTATTCAATAATTATATAATGAACAGTATTTTCCCTTCTGTATTGTAAACACATGGAAGTGGAGGAACCCACTTGGAATCCCAGAGTTTGCACAAAGGTTATTTTAAGCTGTAAACATTTGAGATTCAACAGAGAAAAAAGTCTTTTCAGAATTTTCCTTATCTGACTAACAGTAGCAACCTCAGTGAAATGGGCGCACATAAATCCTCTCTCTAGGGGAATTTGATGGTCCTGAAGGAGAAAGAAGACTGTTCATACCTGTATCGAAGAATACTATCATACACTTTCTTATCTCCCATCTGTTCTCCTAAAAACCCATTCCCCTCTCGTAAGGAAACGTATTTGTTCTTCCTTTTATACTCTTTTCTCCCCATTCCTTTCCTCTACCAAATGAGGTATATAAGCTTTCAACTTTAAATATTTAACCAACCAGCCACTTCTTTTGTTGGTTCCATATGCATACAAAATAAACCTTTTTTTCTCCTATTAATCTGTCTTTTGTCAGTTTAATTTGCTGGGCCCAGAACTGATTCTAAGAGACTAGAAGAAAAGTTTTTCCTACCCTACAGAGGACACCTCAAACTCACATTCAAGTTATTATAGGTGTGGAGTTACTGTGGACTCCAGAGATTTCTGATATGAAAAGTAGTGATTAATAATGCAAATGGTATACTATCATTGTGAATGAATATTAAATAAATTTAAAGCACTCAAAATGGTGACTGACAAGTAGCAATACTTGCATCATGACATCCATATTTTTTAAACGTTTATTTATTTATTTTGAAAGAGAGAGAGAGAGAGAGAGAGAGAGAGGCGGGGGAGGGACAGAGAGAGAGGGAGAGAGAGAATACCAAGTAGGCACCACACTGTCAGCCAGAGCCCAATGTGGGGCTCCATCCCCCAGGGCTTGATCTCACAAACTGGCGATCAGGACCTGAGCCAAAATCAAGAGTTGGACGCTTAATCAACTGAGCCACCCAAGTGCCCCATGACATCCGAAATTTTAAAGTCCCTATGTTAAAGAATTATATACACCATTTATTATTTTTTTTAATCAAATGACAGAAGTTGACATGATTTGAGAACTATTACTCTGAAAACAACAGTCGTTTTTCTGTTTTTTTGTTTTTTTTGTTTTTTTGTTTTTTCTCTAGTGACTGTTTATAGCATGAAGGACATTACGCATATCAGATATGAATGGAGAAAAGTTTTCTAAGTTGGGATTATTCATCCCAGACAGAGTTACCAAGTTTGTTTTAAGATTAGTCTTCAGACGGGGTGCCTGGGTGGATCAGCAGCTAAGCATCTGACTTTGGCTCCGGTCACAATCTCACAGTTCCTGGGTTCAAGCCCCAGGTCGGGCTCTCTGCTGTCAGCACAGAGCCTGCTTCAGATCCTCTGTCTCCCTCTCTCTCTGCCCCTCTCCTGCTCTCACTCTCTCTCTCTCTCTCTCAAAAGTAAATAAACATTAAAAAAAAAAGATTAGTCTCCAGAGATAATTAAAAATAGGAAGATATACAAATAATTTAAGCATTTAAGCTATAAATGGAAAATAAATTTAATTAACATTTTAGGTTCTTTCCAAATCTATAGTTCTACAATTAAGAAACATTTCAATGCACTAGCCTTCTAAGTATCTTTCTAATATACTTTTAAATGCATATCCAAAAAACAACAGCATATAGACCTTTTCATATTTAATATATTTAATCTTTGAAAATATTATAACATAGGAGAAAAAACCTACTTTCATATATAATTAACATTAGAGATTTGTGATAATTTTCAAAAGATATTTATAACTCCTTTTCTTGTGCTTAATTGTAGATGTAGATTGTAAAAATGATTTAAAATAATCATAAACAATTTTTTTTAAAAGTCAGGTTTTCCAAAAGCATTTCATCAATGTGGGGAATGATGCCTGAAGTTAACTAGTACAATGGGAATAAATTTTAGTGATCCCATAATTCCTTTCCTTGATTTGCTTTTTTTGACTTGGATACGGAAATGCTTCTATTTTGAATATTTATCTTTAATTTTCAGGTCTAAGCCAAAGGGTGCTTCATTTGTCCAATCTTGTAACAAAAACATTTAAGCACCCCAAATAGGCTATGGTCTGTACTAAGCATATTGAGGACTTTGGAGATAATTAAGACCTAAGAACTGCCATAAAAGAATGAGGAAGCTACTAGGCAGTAAGATAAGGCACATTGTAAAGCTTGTCTGCTTTTAACTTGGGAAACAGTGGCTAGACAGTCATTATTACAAAAATTACCTTTTTCCCCCCAAATAAAGACATCACCTATCTAGAGAGTATATGCTGCCATTTGCTTTTGTCATTTAAAAAGTGTTCAGCAGAGAGAGAATTTAATATAAAACTTTTATTAAAAGGCAACTATGATTTAATATCAAAGGCAATACAGAGACTTCATTGAGAGGAGAAGAATCTTAACCCTCCTTAGGGGCAGGCCAGATATATTATACTCTCTTACAGTTCATTCTTTCTTTTCCATGCCTCTTTTCATTTACACCCTTTCCTTACTAGTAGGGAAGAGTATGGTACCTTGCTTTTTTTTTTCTATCCACAAATAATATTGCTGCTGCTACATTAACTTGTCTTTATCTTGCCAAACATTAGTGCCATTTTTATCAATCCTCTCAAAGATAATGTAATTTTTCACAACCCTCCCAAAGATTTTATAGTATTTAGAAACACATTCATGATTTATTTATTGATTATGTATTTATGTATGTATGTATTTATTTATTGCCATTCTGTTTTTTAAATTATACAGTCACCTCAGTAACTACTTTATAAAATTTGATACAAAAAATACATGGTTAAAAATATAGAATTAGCTTCTCAATAATTATTAAAGACTGCAGTTAACTCTAAACTTTATATATGTAAAATAAGCCCATCAAATAAATAGTCATATCATGTTCTTTTTGGCTTCCTTTTTCAATTCAACATTCAGCCAATGAATAGAATAACAAAGGGCATTATTTCATACTGCTTTAGAAGTTCATGTTATGAAAACTTCCTGCTATGATACATCTAAAAATATTGGATACACTCAAAAAAATAAAGAAACAAAAACAACTTCCTTATGGAGTAACTAAGTAGGAAAGTAAGAAAAATTTTCAGAGTCTAGAAACTCCAGGACTTCATGAAACAAGATTATCAAATACTGCAGTTGATGTGTGACTCTGGGTCATCTGTCAATCTCTAACGGCCTCCAACTTGGAAATAGAAGGCAAAGTGTGAAACCCAGACAGAATGGAACATTTGATTAGAGACCACACATAAAGTAAGGATTAGCAGTTGTAGGGAAAATATAATTCTCTTGCAGAAGGAAATGTTGAAACTCTTGTTGCTTCTTAAATCTGAGTGGGTATGTGTCACAAAATACATCCTAATAACAAGTCTACCCATCTATGGATTTAAGGACCTAATTTACACTATCATTATTCCTGAAACAACATCACAATGAAAGGTGTCTAAATTTAATTCAAATGGGCTCATTTAGCCATCACCCAGGAACTTAAAGAGAATTAAAACGTTTTTTGGAGAAAAGCATTTTTAAAAAATTCAATGATTTTTACTAGATAGTTAAAAATAAATAAAGAAATAAATAAATAAAAGAAGAATTAGACTTACATAAATAGAAAATATTAAAATAATCAAAGAATATAAACACAATGTACTTAGGATTCTCCAGAGAAATAGAACAAATATGTGATACATATACATTTTCAACAGAACATATATATATAGACTATTGATTATATATGTGTGTGTGTGTGTGCGTGTTAGATAGAAGCTTATGGTATAAGTTCTGTTCCAAGTCTGAAAGCAAGAGAAGACCTCTGTCCCAACTCAAAGACAGTCCAGAAGAGGGAAAGAATTCTGACTCTCCTTTTTAAAATGTTATTCAGGCCATCAACTGATTCAATGAAGCCCATCCACACAAGGAAGGGAACCTGCTTTCCTCAGCCTAACAAAAATGTTAATCTCATACAGTAACACCCTCATAGCAATACCAAATAATGTTTAACTAAATTATCTGGGCACTCTGTGAGCCAGTTAAGTTGATACATAAAATTAACCATCACAAGATGTTTAATAATATTAAAGAAATAAAATGGGCATTGAAAATATCATGGAGAAAAAATAATAAAGCTATAAAAATGATTATAGTAGATTGATGAAAAAACTCCAAATCGGTAAATAAGAGAAACAAATTCATAAAATAGTACAGGAGATATATGAAATAAATGTAAACAAATATCTTATAAAAATTTGTAGCTTAGGAAAAGAAAAGGCTAAGGGTATAAATAGAAAACCTGAAGTCATTCAGAACTAATAATTCAGATAACATCAACATGAGGGAAGATTAAGAGAGGACAATGGTACAAGAGTATTCCAAATATTTACTTTATTGAAGTTTATTGAAAACATGCTTTAAAAAATAAAGAAATGATAAAAAGTAGAAATATTAAAAAACTAGGAGAATTTAAACCAATCTCATTTTTAGGAAACAACACTGAATTCTAAACAGTATGAATTCAAAGGACTACAAATGAGACCAATAAAATCATAATCAGAATATTTCCACAATGGGAATATCTTAAAAGCAACCAAGGAGAGAAGGTAGATTACTTAAAGAATAACAAACCTGATAGGGAGCATAAGGCAGTCTGAGGGCAAAGTATAAGCTAGCACACACCCCTGGGACACTCTCCACTACCCCAAACCAGGAAAAGGCAAAAAACAAATGGTTAAACTGAGAGAGTCTCTACTGGTTTAGAAGAAAAAGGCAACCCCACCAATAGCCTAAAGTCCAAGAACTCCCTATTTTCTTAATGTTAATGCTTTGCTAAAGGGAAAAACAACCTTAGCCTGACAAAAGCTAGGCCTCAGATACTCTGTGAATCTTTAGCATATGAAAATCCCTTTGGAAACTTCTCTTTTGACTTTACCTCCCCCAGCCCCATAGTAAATAAGGAGCCACTCTTCACAGCCCGAGTGCATCTCTTTCTATCCATGGCTCCTGTTCCTGTGCTTTAATAAAATCACCTTTCCGCACCAAAGACATCTTCAAGAATTCTTTCTTGGCCATCAGCTCCGAACCCCACAAACCTCTATCACCTCAAAACCTCATGAAACTGACAGCTTACTTCACAACAGCAGCATGGGAGTGAAAAGAAAATGAAATAATATTGTTAGCATGCTATGGGAAATTGATGTTAACACAGAATTTTATATCCACTGAAACTAACTACTTCATCCTGACCATAAACAGAATTATTTCACCATTCTTTCTTTAATATCAAAAATATGCCTTTTAGAAATTCCTTTGATGGAAAAGTTATATTTCTGGTCAGAATGAAGTAAAAGAAACCATAATTACTCTCATTTTTTTTTTTTTACTTTTTTTAATGTTTATTTATTTTTGAGAGAGAGAAAGAGTGCAAGCTGGAAAGGGGAGTACACCTGGAGCCAAATAAAGAGACATCTAAATGGATTAGATGTAGTACTGCTCAACATTTACATAAGTCTAAGAATAGTGACTTTTCCTGCTAAGGCTAAGAATTGTGACTATTCCCATTAGCCAGGCTGGGAAAACTCAAAATTTACAGGACACTGAGTAGAGTTCATAGAAGGTCTCATCTCAGATTTAGAGAGTAATTCTAGATTGAGCATTATTCCAGTATGACCTAATAAATTTTAAAATTTAAAATTTAAAAACAGGATTAAACTGTTTCTAAGTAGCTCAATTATATCTCAAGACAAAGATCAAAAATGTATATAAGAATATAAAAATAACCAGTATCAAAAAAAATAAATAAAAACAAAAACAAAAAAACACAATGTCTGACATTAAAATCAATTACTTCCATGCATGCAAAGAAGCAGGAATTTATGATCTACAGAATGAGAAAAATATATCAATTGAAATATCTAATATTAAAATTATCATACCAGGATGTTAAAATTATTTTTATACTCTATTTCAGATGTTCCAAAAGAAAAGACAGAAAACATTAGACTTAAATCAAATTTCTAATACAACAACTCAATGTCTGATAAAAAATACACTGGGCAAGATTAATGAGAAAATAGTTGCTCCAGAAGACAAGATTAGTGAAAGTAAAGATATAATAATAAAGATATATAAATTAAACAGAATACAACTATAGGACAACATCTAAAATCTAATATATGTGTACTTTTAAATCTCAAAGAAGAAGAGAAGGGAAAGCAGAAAGAAATAGACTTCTCAATTTGATTTTTTAAAAAATGAAACCAGAGATCCAAAAGTTCACAAGGAACCAAAAGTACATACAAAACGAGGATGAGGAGGATGAGGAGAAGGAGGAAGCGGGGGTGGGGGTGGGGGGTTGGACAATGGGAAAGGAGGAGGACAGATTATATCAAGGTACATCTAATCAAATTGCTTAAAACCAGTGATAAAAAATCTTTTTGAAAGCAGCTAGGGGGGGGAAAAAAAGACACCATATAGCCAGACAAAGATAAGGCTGACAGCAGACTTCCTGTCAGGAAAAGAAAAATGCAGGCAGTATGACAGTGGAACAATATATATAAGGTCCTGGGGAAGAAAAGTCAATGCAAAATTCTGTTCCCAGCAAAAATTCATTTCAAAAGTGAAGGTGAAGTGAAGACTTCTTCTGACATACAAAGCTGAAGATATTATCACCATCATACCCACACTGCATAAAATGTTTTTTTTTCTTTTCTAAGTTTATTTATTTATTTTGAGAGAGAAAAAGCACATGAGCAGGGGAGAGGCAGAGAGAGAGGGAGAGAGAGAATCCCAACCAGGCTCTGTGCTGTCAATGCAGAGTCCTATGCAGTACTCGAACTCACAAACCCTGAGATTATGACCTAAACTGAAATTGAAAGTCTGATGCTCAACCAACTGAGCTACCCAGGTGGCCCACTACAGAAAATGTTAAAAGAAGTTTTAAGACAGAGAAAAATAAAATCAGATGTAAATATGGATCTACACACAGAAATAATAGAAAACTCAATGAAATCAAAAGGTGATATCTGATCAGGAATAAGACAAGGATACCCATTCCCACCACCTTTATTCAAGTAGTATTTAAAATTTTAGCTACAGCAACTAAATAGGAAAAAAAGAAAAGACATCCAAATTGGAAGCAAGTAAGTAAAAATATCACTATTTGCAGATGACATGATCCTATATATAGAAAACCCTAAAGACTCTACCAAAAACCTCTCAGAACTAATAGATGAATTCAGTAAAGTTGTAGGATACACAATTAACATACATAAATTTGTTGCATCTCTATACACTAATAATGAGCTATCGGAAAGAGAATTTAAGAAAACAATCCATTTACAACTACACCAAAACAAAAACAAAACAAAAAACCCTGACATATGTTAGGTTGGCTGTTATCAAAAAGTTAAGTGTGGGAGAGGATGTGAAGAAAAGGAAACCCTTGCACACTGGCATAGCCACTATGGACATCAGTATGGAGGTTCTGCAGAAAATTAAAAATAGAACCACCACAATCCTGCTTTTCCACTTCTGAAAATGAAGAATAAATCTGAAGAGATATGTACACCCCTAGGTTCACTGCAGCATTAATTACAATTGCCAACATAAGGAAGTGACCTAAGTGTTCATCAAGAGATAAATGGATAAAGAAGATGTGATACACATATACAATGGAATATTATTTATCCATACAAAAGAATGAGATATTGACATCTGCAACAACATGGGTGGATCCAGAAGGTATTATACTGAGTGAAATAGGCCAGAAAGACAAATACTACATGATTTCACTTATATGTGAAATCTGAAAAACAAGACAAATGAACAAGCAAAATGAAAAGCTCCTCAATAACCAGAAACAAACTGCTTGTTACCAGAGTGGAGACAGGGTGGAGGGGCTGGTAAACTAGGTGAAGAAGATTAAGAGGTACAAACCCCCAGTTATTAAATAAATAAGTTGTAGGGATGTAATGTACAGCATAGGGAACACAGTCAATAAAGTAAAAACTTCAGATGGTGACAGATGGTAACTAGACTTACCATGATGATCATTTCATAATTTATACAAATAACAAATCACAATGATGAGGACACCTGAAACTAATAGGATACTTTACATCAATTATACTTCAATTTTAAAAAATATAATTTGTGATAGGATCAATAGAATTCAAAACCCTCTATATAGACCAATGAGGAAAAAAAAGGAAAGAGAATGCACAAATTGCCAACATCAGAAATGACCAATGTGAAACTGCTACTTACTCACAAATATAAAAATTGCTTTTCAGCAAATCTGATTTGAAAAGGGGAAAGTTACATACATGTTATTCCAAAACAGTGACAACCAAAAACTGAAATAAATCAACCAATTGAAATATACAAACTATCAAAAACTCCCTCAAGAAACAGTTCATCTGAACAGATTACACCCATTAAAGAAATTAAATTAGTTACAACCCTTCCCACTAAGAAAACTCTAGACCTAGATGGTTATGCTGATGAATTCTGTCAAAAATATAAAGAACGAATTGTAATTCCATCCAGAAAATTGAAAATTCAGGAGTATTTTCACATTCTTTCTAAGAGGCTAGTAATAATCTGACACTAAAACCAGAAATGACATCACAAGGGATAAAAAAGTATAGATCAATATTTCAAATCAAGTTATATGTAAAATTCTAAACAACATATTAATAAATTTCATACAGAATATTTAAAAATGATACTACATCAAGAGTAAATTGGGTTTATCCTAATATTGTAAGAGTGGCTTAACACTAGAAAATTATACTAATTTACCATACATAAATCTAAAAGAGAAAAATTATGCATTTATGCAAATAAGCATTCCATGCAAATAAGCATGGTATCCCACGATCACTCTTTATAAAAAATATCAGCAAATTAATGAGAACATTGTCACAACCTGATAAAAGTTACTTTTGAAAGGCTTGTAGCTAAAAACGTACTTAAGGATGAATAACAGAATATTTCTCCCTAACACCAGGATCAAAATGAGAGTGTTCCAACACTTCTATTCCACATTATATTAGAGGTTCTAGCCAGTACAATAACAAAGAAAACAAATAACAGGCATTAAAATCTGAAAAGAAGAAATGAAGTCTTTATTATGTACAGATTATATAATATCGAGAAAATAGGGTCAGATATCAAAAACCTACCAGAACTGGGGTGTCTGGGTGGCTAGTTGGTTAAACATTCAACTCTTAATTTCAGCTCAGATCAGGAGCTCACAGTTTGTGACATCAAGCCCTTTGTCTGGCTCTGTGCTGGCAGTGGGGAGCCTGCTTGGGATTGTCTCTCTCTCCCTCCCTCTCTCCCTGACATTCCCTAGCTCGCATGCACGCTTGTTTTCTCTCTCCCTCAAAATAAATTAACTTCATTAAAAAATAAAACAAAACCCTACCAGAACTAACAACTGAAGTTTATGAAGGCTGTTAGAGCCAACACCAAAACTGAATAATCAACTGCATACCAACTGTATGGTAATATACTAGCAATAAACCATTAAGAATTGAAATCATTAAGAACTGAAATTTAAAATAGAATCAATGAATATGAAATATTTAAGGATAAGTCTTTAAAAATGTGAAAAACCTATACACTGAAAACTAAAAAACACTGTTGAGGGAAAATTTAGAAGACCCAAGTGGATGGAGATATGTGTGTGTGGATGGAAATATGATACATTCCATTTTCTAGTAATATTATTTTTTACTGTTGAGCTTTGAGTGTCCTTTATGTATTCTAGATGCTAGCTCTTTACTGGATATCTGATTTGAAAATATTTTCTTCCTCTTAGCAGACTTGTTTTCATCCTTTTAACAGTGTCTTTTGTAAAGCAAATTTTGTAATACTGTTAAGTCAAATTTATCTTTTTTTTTTTTTTTTAATTATTGAAAAGTGGTGTTTTCATGTTTGGTCTATGAACTTATCTAATCATACATCCCCAAAATTTTGTGTTATTGTTTTCTAAAAGTTTTAGAGTTTTATGTTTTAAATTTAATTCCATGAACTATTTTGAGTTAATCTTTTGTAAGTTGAGAGGTTTGAGTTATACTAGCTATAGTACATGATCACCACTAAAATTACTCAGATTAAGGTGTATAACTTCCAAGTCAGTTGAGAGAAGTAATGGATTAAAGTGAAAAATCATTACATTAAAAAATAAGGCAAGAAAAGGAGAGAAATTATAGGATAGAATGCATAGGAGAAAAGAGTATAAAAAAGTCAAGTAAAATGATTACTAATTTAACAGTAAGCACAATAACACAGGGTCACAAACATAAAAAAATAATCAAAGCGTTATGCCAGACACATACTCTAAACTAGAATGCTGGTATGGCCATAATAATAACAGACGAAAAATTAAAGGCAAAAATATTATTAGAGATAAAAGTAGCCACAATTTATTCATAAAGTTCCAATTCAAAAGAAAGACAGGGAATACTTAAATATGCATACTCAATAATAAATCATTAAATATTTGTGGCAAAATGCAGTAATGTTTCAAGAATAAACTAGCAATTCTAGTATCTTTACATTTTTAACATCTTTACTTAGATTGATCAAGTACATCAACATAATGAAACAAAGATACAAAGGAAAGAATAAACAAATCCAATAGTCGAAACTTTGAAAATACTAGTGAAGGGGCACCTTTGAAAATACTAGTAAAGGCTCAATTAGTTAAGTATCCGACTCTTGATTTTGATACAGGTCATGATCTCATGGTTTGTGGAATCAAGCCCAGTGTCAGGCTCTGGGCTGACAGCACAGAACCTGCTTGAGATTTTCTCTCTCCATCTCTCTGTCCTTCCCCACTTGCTCTCTCTCCCGCACGCTCTCTCTCTCTCTCTCTCTCTCTAAAAAATAAACTTAAAAAATATATATCCCTTTGAATATACTAGTAAATTGACCAAGCCTCAGAAAAACTGATCTTTCAATAAGAATAAAAACACATATTCTCCCTATTTTTGTTAGAAATAAGAAATACATATTTACATTAATATTATAAATAACTATAAACTTAATTTGAAGTTTTAAAAATGAGCAATCTAACATTGAAAAAAGTTTTTTTTAACGTAATACTCTCATACATGATGCCAATCAGGCTGTTTCCCTAAGAACTTGTGCAAAAAAAAACAAAAAACAAAAACAAAACAAAACAAAAACAAAACCTCAGAAACTAGATTAATTCCAAATTACACATTTTTTTCAGACTATAAAAAAGAATCAATTTCTTATAAATTATATGAGCCAGAGAAGCCTTGATTCCCCTCCAAAAAAGATTAAGGAAAATTAAGATCCTTTTCTAATATTAGTCAATAATATAGATGCAAAATTCTACACCAAATAATAGCAAATGGACTTCAGAGAGATAATACATAACAACCTGCTTAGGTTTAATTTTAGGAATGTTTAGTTCACTGTTGTGAATTTAAATTATTTGTATTTTAGATTAAAGAATAAATACAAAATTATCAATCAATATAAAAACAAAATAAATATTCAACAAGTATTCATGGTAAATACTCTTTGGAAATTGATCCAGAGACAGTAAACTTTTTAAATTCATTAATAGTACTCAATAACAAAAGGCTACTTAGAAAACAAAATTATAATATACATACACACACCACACACATTAACTACATTGAAATTAAGAACAAAAAAAAAGGCAAAATATGAACCAGGAGAAAGTATGTAGAGTACAGTGTATGCAAAAGGTATTGATAAGCAGTATTACGATTTCCATAAAATAATTAGAATAAGCTGAGAATTCAAATAAATGAAAACCTTCTAAGAAGCAAAAAAATTAAAGGGCATGCAACATAAAAAAATAATCAGCATTAACAGTAATCAGTTATACAGTACAAAGGTAGATTTGGTCAAAGTATTATAAAAACTATAATAAATGTCTCACATAGCATCAGGTAAAGGTTTGATAATAAATATATTAATAAAATGCTTTTGTAAAAGCATTGGGATTTTCAGAAAACAAGAAAGGAAAAACCATGCATGAATGGTGCTGGATTTTTCAAATAATTTTTCTGCATCTATTCAGGTGATTCTGTGCTTGGTCTCTTTTACTCACAATATGATGAATAACATTGCTTGATGCTCAATTTTATAGAAGTCTTGCATTACTGGGATAAGCTCCACTTGGTCCTGAACTATGATAATTTTTCTATGTTTCTGGATTCATTCTGACTAATACTCTGTTAAAGATTTTTGTGGAAAAGCTCCTGAGGTCTATTGATCTGTAGCTTTCTTTTCTTGTATTCTTTGTCTGTTTGATGATTATATAAGCACAGTGTTCATAACATAAGTTGGCAAATGTTCCTTTCTCTTCTATTATGATAGATTTAATAGGATTGGTCTGATGTTTTCCTTAAATGTTTGGTAGAATTAACCAGTTAATACATGTGGGCCTGCAGAGAGAGTGTGTATAAAGGTTCTTTTTTATATTTAATGTTTATTTATTTTGGGGGGTGGGGCAGAGAGAGAGGGAGAGAGAAAAGCCCAAGCAGACTCCATGCTGTCAGCACAGAGCCTGACACTGGGCTTGACTGCACAAACCATGAGATCATGACCTGTACCGAAATCAAGAGTCAGATGGTTAACCAACTGAGCCACCCAGATGCCCCGTAAAGGTTCTCAATTAATATTTTTTCAATTGCAGTATTACCACTTACAGCATATAGCATATAGCTAACAGTATATGGTTCCCCACTTATTCCTTGCCAGCCTCACATGCATGCATAGTTCACTATTCCCTGATAGAGTCAAAGGACCTTGTACAAATTCTTAAACTGTTTACGTAGAGGCCTTCTATTTGCTGCCCTGCTCTACAAATTCCAGCTGCCTCAACTTGACTAAATTGTAATCCCCATCTCCTCAGTTCAGAGACCATTCTGTGGGGCTTATTTTCGGCTGTTTACGTTCTCCTGGGGATGTGCCTCCTAGGAAACACCAATGATGATCATAAGGCTCACACTATGTTTTCTTTTCTCAGGGATCCCAGTTCTTTGGATCCATGTTGCCCAATACCTAAATCTACATCATATGTGACTTGTTTTCTTATTGTTTACAATAGAGGCAAAATGATGTATAATATGCTTTTACCCATAGCTTTCTGTATTGTTGGCCCATTTCTTCACCCTGCCACTCCAAAGACACATCTTCGGGATGTAACCTTAAAGATCGTCTCATTAAGGGAATGGGTTCTATTTTCCCACTTCTTATTTTAATTCAGTCATGAGAACTGCTTAAGCCAACAGCATGAGCTGTAAGTGACAGTGTGACACTTTATAGTCCTTCTGTGCATCTACTTGATCTCCTGCACTTCAGCTATTTCTATTAGAAGAACATGCCAGGGTAGCTTGCTGGTCTCAGAAAATGGATGCAAATCATATAGAACTAACCCTCCAGAGTTAAAATATACCAGCTGTGTCCATCCTATTTTAGGCAACACTCAGCTATAAATGCATGGGCATATTGTTTTATGTCACTATGCACAATCCACATTTGAATAGTGAGGAGTTATGCTTCACTTTCTTGAGGATGGACCTATCTTCATAAGTTACTGGGAAGTCTTATGCACAGATGATTTGTCTGAGCTACTTTTCTTTGTGTGTTTGCTTTTGAGCACTTCTTTGCTTTCTGGTACTATGAGATCCTTCAAGATCATCATGTATATTTCACGTCCTGATCCTACAATTAATCATTTCATTAAAGAGCCTTGGTCCTTTTTATTGAAAAATTGTATTAGAAACTAAGATTTGGATACTACTCTGTGCTTCTTGCTACTGAGATCTTTGATTTTAGGTCTTCTCAGCCAAAAAAGCAAGAAAATGCATGTGGTATATATATCTATAAATATTTCTATATGTAAACACTTGTATCTATAGTAAGTTAACGTACACGAATTCATATAGATGTATCCAACTGCAATATATTGCCATGTGGATCATCTAGGCTCCTCCCCATATCTGTAACAAACCTTGCCAAAGAGAGAACCCTGCCTATGCATGAAGTTTCAAATAGCTGTCTAATACTTACGGATACAAATGCAGGATTATATGCTAAAACTATTTTAGTTCTGAAAATAAATAACAAATTATCAGGGCACCTAGGTGGCTCAGTCAGTTGATAGTCCAATTCTTGATTTCTGCTTGGGCTTGGGTTATGATCCCAGGGTCATGGAATCAAGCTTGAGCATGGAGCCTCTGTGAGATTCTCTCTCTCCTTCTGCCCCTCTCCCCTGCTTGCATATCTCTCTCTCTCTCTCTAAAATAAAATTAAAATTTTTTGAAAACTGACAAATTGTCTTCTAAAGTCTGTCACCATTAAGTATGATCTTAGCTGTAGACTTTGTGGTTTTTATGAAGTTAAAAGATTCCTCTGTCTTCCTATTTATTAAGAGATTTTTTTTCTTTGATCATGAATAGGTATTTTTGTTTGTTTGTTGTCAAATACGTTTCCTGCATCACTTGATATAATCATAGGACTTTTTTTTTTTTCTTTAGTTACTTAATATGGTGGATTGAATTGATTGATTTTCAAATTTTGAACAGACCTTCAATGCCTGGATACATTTGATATGTATAATTTATTTCATGCACTGTTAGATTTGATTTGCTAACATTCTACTGAAAATTTTTGTGTCCACATTCATGGTAGATACTGCTCTACAGTTTTCCTTTCCAGTAATTTTTTTATCTGTTTTTATATTAGAATGCTAAACTCATAGAATAAGATGCTAAGTCCTTTTTCTGCTTCTATTTAATGAAAGAGATAATGGAGAATTGGTATTATTTTTCCTTTAAATATTTAGTAGAATTCACCAATAAAATAATCTGAGCCTGCTGCACCTGATATGTTCTTTTTTGGAGGGTTATCAGTTATTGATTAAAAAAATGTGTATATATATATATATATATATATATATATATGAGATATATTATATACAATTTATCTAAGTTTTACCAGATATAATTAAGTACAAAATTTTTCATTGTATTCCTTTTTTATCCATCACCAGCAATGGACTAGTAATACAACTCCTCTTGCACTTCATTATTTTCCTTGACTATGTTAAGTCTACAAATGAGCCCACTAAAGATATTCCTCACTCCTGTTAATTATTTTTTTTTTTATTTCTAGCATTTCCTTTTGAATCTTTCTTAGAGTTTTCATTTCCTTTCTTACACTACAGTTCTGCGCTTGCATGTTGTGGTCTACTTTTTTCCATTAAGGATCTTAACTATTAATCATAGTTCATTTCCTAAATCTGTATTATTTTTGAGTCAGTGTTCTGACGAGTGCTTTGTCTCTTCATACTGTGTTTCGCCCTTGCTTTCTAAAATACCTTGTAGTTAAGAAAAAAAAAAAAACAACAGATATATTGTAGGAGAAAATATACTAAGGTAAATAGACCTGCAGTGTAAGGATTATGTAATTCTGACTAGAAGACAAGCTTTATTATTTGGTATAGCTATAAGGAACTGAGATTCTAATTTCTCTAGTGTCTTTGTTTTTGTCTCCTTTCTTGACTTTGTACTCCCCTAAGTACTTTCCTCTGAGTCTTTTCCTTGAAGCTCTTTCAGGTATAATTCCCAGCTATTCTACTGTAGTTATATTTATATTGTGGTAATATGTGGGAGAAAGTGAACATTCTAAAACTTTCTGATTAAATGTCAGTTAGATCCTGTGTCTTGAGACCTTGACCTTCACAGGTATTTTTTCCACTGTTTTGTTTTGCTTTTTAATGATTTTTTCCCCACCTGCTCCCTCCTCCCTTTCCTGGCTGTTGGGTTCTCAACCTGTATCTTTGTAGCCCTAAACTAGTTGATTATGCCCTACTCCCCAGAACACTTAGGTGAAAGATCAAGACTAGCAGGAGTGGAGACTAGGACTTCATGAGGATGAAGACTGGGTATATCACACAATGATTACTCTGTTCCCCCTGCCAGGGGCTACTTCTTGGATCCTCACAGGAACCTGATGGGGCTCCTGAAAGTAAGCCAATGAAAGCGTAGGGACCCCTATTAGACTGTGATCCCCAGGTGATTGCCCAGTCACCAGTAACTCATCAAAATTACATTCAAATACTCCTCTCATTTGATGGTTTCAGGGGCTTCTGTTCTAGGTAAGAACAGTTCATCAGGGACTCTGGATGCTACTAGGTGTACGGATTTATGGGTCACAGTTTTCCCTGAAACCTCAGTTCTCTGTAGATCCAAGGTAAGTCATGGATTTTCAATTTGTCCAAATCTGTCTTCTTGTAAGACCTTGCTTGAGTGGCCATTTCCAATCTCTTTACATGCCAGAGTTGAACTGAAACTCAAGATTAACCTTCCCATTGCTGAAAAAAGATATTAATTTAGATCAGTTTCTCTAAATCTAACCCATTTTCTAGGGAAACGTTTTTAAAAGAAAATAAAATCCCAGAGAGTTCTTAAATAATAACATAATTATAGATGAAAAATGAGCTTTGCCTTTACTGGCTATTTTCATAACCAGGAATTTCACAGCTACCCTTTGGTTACTCAGAGACTGTGAGTATTCTTAGGTAAGGATACATAACATTACAATTTTATAAAAGCGTGTCTTAAAATACAATTAATTTATGTTAACATTTGTGATTAGCAGTGAATACAAGATCCTAGAAGACAATGCAGTACTTTGAGAAATTTACATAAATATTGTTAAATATATTTTATAGCATATGTTTTATATGTTAGTGCAAAAGTCTTGCCCTGTCAATAAAGTCTATTCATTTTATTATAGTAATTCTAGTTGTCAAATTTATTACTGTAGCCACCTGGCATGTGATTACACATTCTTAACATTTTCCTTTTACTAAACAGAATTTATGAACTACTTCTAGGTTCAATGAAATAAACAATTTCTAACATGATTCACCATCAGGATAGGGTTATTATTTTGTCGATCTGTACGTAGGAGTTTGAGTTTAAAGTAACTTTTAAAGACTGCTATGAGAACATGCAGTTTGGGGGCATGCTGTACCTAATTCACGTACAAGATAGCATATGGCAGCACTCTGAATTAACTGTTATGGTTGCTAAGCAGGAACATGGGACAATATTCTATAGTAAACTTACTTAGGATGACTGGAAAAGTTTTGATCAATGCTTGGCATTAAGTGGCATTACTCAGCTTTGTTGAATTATTATTCAGAATTCTATATATTCCCTAGTTTGTTGCCGCAACTTGAACCTAATGAACTTGAAATTTATATATAGTGCTGGTTCACTGAAAATCTGTAATAATTATGACTAAAACTCTATATTCAATCCTTAAACATTACAGTTATCTAGTGCAGTCATCTCTTCAGACAAATGACTGAATCTGAAAATACCTATTTCACTTTATACAAGTATTACTTAAAAATTGGTGAGTCTTTTGCATAGGTAAATTCTATATTAAAGTGAACCAGGGAAAATTTCATATTGTTAAGTGGAGAATCTCCATGTAAAGTAGAGAACTTTAACTTACTTAACTTGTTTTATACTTTAAAAATCACCAATATAAGGAGTGGTAGAAACAATGTTTTTTTCTTTTGGCTTTATGCAATGCCACTCACCAATTGCTAGGTCAAGCATCAAATGAATTAACATGATTTAACAAATATGCCCAGGACTTTATGTGGAATATAAAATCTATGATATTACACTGGTTTGCAATTAGTTGAAAGGAAAAGATATACACTTATGGAATACTTATTGAACATGTTAATTCTTTACATATAAAATAAAAATGCATTTAGTATTACAAATAAAATAATACAGTAACTACGGACATTATCCATACTAAAAGAGTGTAAAATTACTTACTAATATATTCAACAAGTTATTTAAAAGCAATAGTAACTGAATATCTTTCTGACATTCAAACTCTATTGCTAACTCATGATTATCCTTATAGGTCTTCTAATTAGGGGGAAGGGACTTTACTTCTTTTTTTTTTTTTTTTAATTTTTTTAATGTTTATTTATTTTTGAGACAGAGAGAGACAGAGCATGAACGGGGGAGGGGCAGAGAGAGAGGGAGACACAGAATCGGAAGCAGGCTCCAGGCTCTGAGCCATCAGCCCAGAGCCCGACGCGGGGCTCGAACTCACGGACCGAGAGATCGTGACCTGGGCTGAAGTCGGACGCTTAACCGACTGAGCCACCCAGGCGCCCCAAGGACTTTACTTCTAATCAGTTTGTGGATAACTTCAAATTTCAATGCACAAAAAACGCAAAACTTTGTGCCCTACAAACTTAACATCTCTTACAATTGCTATTACACTCTACTATTAACTTTCCAGACATGAAAGCAATGTTGCATATTTTGCCTATTTCACAGAGAAGTCTTGTTGCAATATTCTGAATTTTAGTCACTGAATGAATGCATACAGTTAATTAATAATTATGAGAATTTGGGAGATCAAGTTCTACAGACTTCTCTTTCTTAATAATATAACAGAAAAAGTAAACAAGTGGAATGTGGGAACAAAAGAAAATATATAAATATATTAAAGGGTATTTGCTAAAATCAACAGGGAATTTTATACTAAATAACAAATGCTGAAGCAATTTCTATCAAAATCATAAAGGGATAAACATTCCAACTATCACAGATATTGATAAGTATTATTGGAGAAAGCTAAAGTCAATTTAATCAGAAAAGATTTTAATGGGCATAATTATTGTAAAAGACAAATCACTATAATTTATGAATGATATATTATACATGATAAAAACAAGAATAACTTGTAAAATTCCTAGAGTTATTAAAACAATTAGTTAAGGTGATGGTTATAAAAATAAACCGTAAAATAATTACCTCAATAAATTTATAATAACTGCTTCAAAATGAAATGCAGTTATTCTATTGGAAAATAGACAAAAGTCATAAAGATATAGGAACATACATAATAAGAATGGACGTTATATGAACAAAATCATATTTTTAAGATGTAAAATAAGTCATGAGTAAGTGATGAAGTATAAAGTATTTTCGATGAGAATACTCAGTATTGTAAAGATGTCAGCCCTTGAATATTAACATTAAAAAGGACTGAAAATGTAGAAACTCATGTTTATCCAGGAAATTAATGTAAAGCAAAAAAAAAAAAAAAAGAAATTAATGTAAAGCAATGAGCATTAATTTTATTCTAGAGAAAAGAGATATTTATTTAATAAACATCACTGGCCCTTGTATCTGAAAATAAATAACAATGAAGCTAGATCCACTTATGTATTTTGAGAAAGATTATTATGAGCCAAATCAAAATATGGGAAAATATTACAACAAATGGCAGCCAAAGAATTAACTTCCAAATGTACTTTAATCTCCTACAGATTGAAGTGTATAATACCCCCAAATAATATATTTTATCAAAATATATACATTTTTATCAATGATGTCCAAAAATATATCTACTTCTTAATAATTAGTATTTTAAATTAAATGAGTTACAATATATTATTGGTGACCATTAGATGGCAAAATATTTACAAAGAAAATTAATTTCCATCACTAGGCACAAGGCAAAATACTCAAATGTGCCAGGAATTGGCCAATTTCTTCAACATTTTCAGAGGTAAATCTGATGCAACTTAAAACTGAAAATACATTTACTCTTTGTCATTACATTTTTAGAACCATGTTTTTATGGTGAAGGCACTGTAATGAAATTTATTTATAATTATGCTTTATTAGCAAAAATAATAAACTTTAAAAATACATATATATATAGTGGTAAAAATACTTAACACAGTCTATGCTGTTAACAGATTTTTATAATATACTAGTATTATTACCTATAGACACTATTTGAACAACAGCTCCCTAGAACTATTCATCTTACATAACTGAAACTTTACAACAGTTGAACAACTCTCCCTTTCTCCCATTCTCCCACCCCCCAGCTTCTGGCAACCATCTTTCTGCTCTCTACGAGTTTGACTATTTTAGATTATCTTATGTAAGTGGAATCAGGCGGTATTCATCCTTTTGTGACTGGTTTATTTTACTTAGCATAATGTCCTCCAAGTTCATCCACTTTATTGCACATGGCAATATTTCCTTCTTTCTTAAGGCTGAATAATATTTTGTTGAATGTACATACCACCTTTTCTTTACCTGTCAATGCACATTTAGGTTGTTCCATATCTTGGCTATCGTTAATAGTGCTACAATGAACAGAGTATAGTATTTCCTTAAGATCTTGATTTTAATTCTTTTGGATATATTTTTTGGACCATATGGTAGTTCTGTCTTTAATTTTTTTTAGGAATGTCCATTCTGTTTTCTACAGTGTCTGTATTTTTTTTTTTTTTTACATTCCCACCAACAGTGTATAAGGATTCCAATTTGTCCATATCTTTGCCAGAACTTGTCCTTTTTTTTTTTTTTTAATAGCTATTCTGGCAGGTATCTTCTGAGGTAATATCTCATTGTAGATTTGATTTGCATTTCCTTGATGATTAGTAACACAGAGCACCTTTTCATGTACCTGTTAGCCATTTGTATGTCTTCTTTGGAGAAATGTCTATTTAAGCTCTTAGCCCATTTTTAAGTCAAGTTTTTAGGGTTTTTTTTGCTACTGAGATCCAGGAGTTCCTTATATACTTTGAATATTAACATCCTATCAAATATATGGTTTGCAATTATTTTCTCCCACTTCATAGGTTGCCTTTTAATTTTCTTAATTGTTCCTTTGCTATACAAAAGCTTTTCATTTCAATGTGCTATTTACTTATTTATGATTTTGTGGTCTGTGCTTTTGGTGACATATCCATGAAATAACTGCCAAGACCAATGTCTTGAAGATTTTTCCAGGAATTTTACAGTTTCAGGTCTTACATTTAATTCTTTCATCCAGTTCGAATTGATTTTTGTGTATAATGTAAGATATACAAGGTTTCTTTCTTCTGTATGTGGATATCCTGTTTTTTCAATACAGAGCATTCTACCCAAGAGCAGCAAAATATACATTCTTTTCAAGCACACATGAAATTTTCTCCAGGTTAGATCACATATTATATTAGGTCACAAAACAAGTCTTACAAACTTAAGAAGAATGGATACCAAATATCTTTTCTGACCACTAAGGAATGGAAGCAGAACACAATACCAGAAAGAAAGCTGTAAAATTTAAAACATGTGGAAATTAAGCAACACATTCCTGAACAACCATTAGGTCAAAAAAGGAACCAAAAGCAAAATTAAAAAATAGCTGGATACACACTAAGGCAAACCACAATATACCAAAACTTATGGGATATAGCAAAAGCAGTACTAGAAGGTAAGTTTATTGAAGTAAATGTCTACATTTAATAAGAAGACAGATACCAAATAAATAGCCTAATCTGACATCTCAAGGATCCAGAAAAAACAAACTAAACTAAACTAAACTAAACCTATACTGGTTATTTATGCGAAAGATTCACATAAAGAGGTTAGTGTTCCATATGCCCCAAATGGTACTTAAATGTATACGAGTTTTTATTGTTTTATGCCACATCCATAATGCTAAACTGTGTTCTAAACATACAGATCCATAACCAGCAAATAAACTGAATCAGTAATTAAGAATCTCCCAACAAACAAAAGTCCAGGGCCAGATGGCTTCACAGGGATATTCTATCAAGCATTAAAACAAGAGTTAATACCTATTATTGTCAAACTGTTCCAAAAAATAGAAATGGAAGGAAAACTTCCCAACTCATTCTACAAGGCCAGCATTACCTTGATTCCAAAACCAGACAAAGACCCCACTAAAAAGGAGACTTCACAGGCCAATATCCCCAATGAAACTGGATGCAAAAATTCTCAACAAGATCCTAGCAAATTAAATCCAACAGTAAAGATTTATCCTTGGGCCACAGGGGTAGTTCAATAGTTGCAAATCAAACAACATGATATACCACAAGAACAATATGATGCTCTCAATAAATGCAGAAAAAGTATTTGACAAAATGCAACATCCATTCTTGATTAAAAACCCTCAACAAAGTAGGGATAGAGGAAACATACCTCAACATCATAAAGGCCAAATGCAAAAGACACATAGCTAACATTACCCTCAATGGGGAAGAACTAAGGGCTTTTCCTCTACTGTCAGGAACAAGACAAGGATGTCCACTCACACCATTGCAATTTAACGTAGTTACTGGAAGTCCTAGCCTCAGTAATCAGACAACGAAAGAACATAAATGGCATTCAAATCAGCAAGGAAGAAATCAAACTTTCACTATTTGAAGATGACATGATACTCTATCGAGAAAACCCAAAAGACACCATCAAAAAAAATTGCTGGAACTGATACATAAGTTCAGCAAAGTCACAGGATATAAAATCAATGTAAAGATATCTGTTGCATTTTTATACACCAATAATGGGGTAGCAGAAAGAGAAATCAAGGAATCAATCCAAAAACCACAAGATACCCACGAATAAACCTAATCAAAGATAAAAGAAGATCTGTATTCTAAAAGCCATAGAACATTTATGAAATAAACTGAAGATGACACAAAGAAATGGAAAAATAATTGATGTGCATGGATTGGAAGAAGAAATATTGTTAAAACATCTATATTGCCCAAAGCAATCTACACATTTAATGCAATCTCTCTCAAAACACCACCTGCATTTTTCACACAGCTAGAACAAACAATCATAAAATTTGTATGGAACCACAAAAGACCCCAAGTAGCCAAAGCAATCTTGAAAAAGAAAAACAAAGCTGGAGGCATCAAAGTTATGGACTTCAAACTGTATGTCAAAGCTGCAGTCCTCAAGACAGTATGGTACTGGCACAAAATAGACACATAGATCAATGGAACAGAATAGAAAACTCATAAATGGATCCACAACTATATGGTCAACTCATCTTCAACAGAGCAGGGAAGAATATCCAATGGAAAAAAGACAGTTTCTTCAACAAATGGTGTTGGAAAAACTAAACAACATGAAGAATGAAACTGGACCACTGTCTTATACAACACACAAAAATACATTCAAAATGGATGAAAGACCTAAATGTGAGACAGTAAACTATCAAAACCCTAGAGGAAAACAGGCAGCAACTTCTTTGACCCTGGCCATAGCAACTTCTTGTTAGACATTTCCCTGATGGCAAGGGATACAAAAGCAAAAATGAACTATTGACACTTCATCCAGATAAAAAGCTTTTTCACAGAGAAGAAAACAATAAAACAAAAAGGCAACCTAAGGAATGGGAAAAGGCATTTGCAAATGACATATCTGACAAAGGGTTACTATCCAGAATCTATAAATAACTTATCAAACTCAACACCCAAAAAATAAATAATCCAGTTAAGAAGTGGGCAAAAGACATGAAGACACATTTTTTCCAAAGACATCCAGATGGCCAACAGACACATGAAAAGATGCTCAACATCACTCATCATGATGAAATATTACCTCACCCCTGTCAGAATGGCTAAAATTAACAACACAGGAAACAACAGATGTTGGTGAGGAAGTAGAGAAAGGGGAAACTATCTGGTGGGAATGCAAAATGGTGCAGTCACTCTGGAAAACAGTATGGAGTTTCCTCAAAAAGTTAAAATAGAACTACCCTATGACCTAGCAATTGCACTAGGTATTTACGCAAAGATAAAAAATAATGATTTGAAGAGGTACATGCACCCTGATGTTTGTAGCAGCATTATCAACAATAGACAAATTATGGAAAGAGCCCAAATATCCATCAACTGATGAATGGATAAAGAAGATATGGTGTGTGTATATATATATACACACACACACACACACACACACACACACACACACACACACAAATGGAATACTACTCAGACATAACAAAGTATGAAATCTTGTCTACCGAATAATGTGAATGGAGCTAGAATGTATTATGCTAAGCGATATAAGTTAGAGAAAGATAAATACTGTATGATTTCACTCATGTGGAAGTTAAGAAACAAAAACAGATGAACATAGGAGAATGGGAAAAAAATAGAGGGAAGCAAACCATAAGAGACTCCGAACTATAGAGAACAAACTGAGGGTTGGTGGAGGGGAGTTAGGCAAGGGATGGGCTAAGCAGGTGATGGGTATTAAAGAAGGCATGTGTGTCAGCACTGAGTGTTATATGTAAGTGATGAATCACTATATTCTACTCCTGAAGCCTATATTACACTATATTCTAACTAACTAGAATTTGAAAAAAAATAATAAAAGTTAAAATAGTGATTTGCACTCCAGGAAGAGTTGAAATCAATAATAGAGTATGTCTTATTAATTATACTCACCTCATGCAACTTATTATATATTGGCCAGTGCATTTTTGTAAAACCAATAAAGATAAAAAATCATCTACTCTCATTTCAATTATATACTACATATGCATATGTATTATGCGTGCCTATGGGACAAATTTGACTAAAGCTTTCTCTTGGGCAAATGATCCCTTATATAAAAAGAATGCCTATTCTGGCTTTTATTTTAAATCCACCTACTTGTAAGAAGGATGTGTTTGGTTATTTATTACTTTATATATAAGACAGTAATTTCATATATATCACTTTATTTAGATATGTTCAGGAGGTTTTTTTTAATTGTTGTTTACTTAATTTGTGGTAGATTTTAAACCTTCACTACACCAATGCCATTGGTTTATAAAACACATGTTGCTTATGTTATAGCATGCCAAAGCATCCCCATGGTAAGTGAAAGGTAATTGACAATCAAGATTTCTATTACTATTCCAGAAACAGATTTAATGAAAAGAGAAAAGGTTATACACATTGAGCTGGGTGTGCTTGAATTATTCTACACATTCATGCTCTCAAGGACAAATTTTCTTATAAGGTCTCCAACATAATATTAATATACAGCTGTCAGAATTCTTGGTAAGGTAGGGTAAAAGCATTCTTAACCTCAGAGGGGCTGATTGTCTGAATAGGCAGTTGTTTATATTTTGTAGGACAATATCCACTGTTGTACTTAGTATTTTTCAAGTTTGACATAAAATGATGGGATTCTATCCTGAAGGCAATCATCTTCCAAACAATGTAACAGTGTAAACCAAAATACTGAAAATGTCAACATTTCACACACCATTGATTCTTAATGTTTCTGAAGCTGTTTTTTAGTGTCCTGTGGCTACAGGTAAAAAAAAAAAAAAATCACATCCTGTTTGTAGTACTTTTCAACATCTTAACATCTCATGACGCAGAGCAAGCAACATTGCGTTACTTTTGTTTGTTGTTTTGTTTTAAAGTCCATTCCATGTATGTTAGAATTTGTCATCTGTGATTTGACAAACTCAATATAGAAAAATGTTCAGCATTGGGATCTTCCAGAGCGAACAGTAAGAATATTATGTCATACCATAAGTATAAAAATGATTAGCTAAAAGATGTTCTCTTTGGTATTGTTTATTTTAGGGAATCATCTGAAATAATTTTTAAAAATTGTGTGAATTTATTCCATCAATATCTCCAATATTTCAATATTTTATGCTCTTGGGGGAGGGTCTTCTCCCCACTCCCTCACAATGCTCCAGATACTAAGTCTGTGCTTGTCAGATAGACAATGTCTATTTGACTTGCTTTTGCCAATGTGACAGCAGCAAACTTCATGGAGGCAGAGGTCCAAGAAAGCAGCTGCATGTTTCTGTCATCACTCTTGATCCTCTACCTCATCCTTGAAAACTTGCTTGAGATAGCTCTCTTTCTTGGGTCTCTGTTACAGCCATCAGAACAAGCCCTGAGTAGTGTGTTGAAAGATTAAAGACCACATGGAACAAAGCTGTATTTTTCAGCTGAGGTTATTCATGAACAAGCCTTGTGCTGGTCCAAATTAGCAGAACTGTCTGACCTTCCTATAGATCTATACAAAATAATAAATGGCTATTATTTTAAGCCACTAATTTGTGGTATATTTGTCATTCACCAAAAACTAACTGAAATAGGTTTAAATCCAGATAACTGAATATGCTAGAGTGTGTATCTACCATTGATTTATACACATCTATTAAATATAATGTAAATATTTATATGTACATGTGTTATCCATGCATAGGGACATATATTATAACAGAGTGAAAAGATACAGAGGAAGTTAATATTAGTGTTATTTCTGAATGTAGGAATTAAGGAAGGCAATTATTATCTTAATTTTGTTCTCTAATCACACATACCAAATGAATCAAACCTGGAATACATACGAGTTCTACATTTATGATTATGGAAATATCTTTTGTTTGAAGTCCTTGCTTTTGATTAGTTCTTGTAATTTGTTGACAGAGTAAGAAGTCATTCATATGACATAAACATTGGAACACACTCAGAAATATCCCATGTCAAAATTCCATTGTATTAGAAATACTTCTATTTTAAGTTATTTCTTTGATTTCATGCACTGTCTCTGACACATTTCAAATAATTGAATGTAGGTTAAAAGGGATTGAGAATTTTTTCAGGTTACGTATATGTAACATACATGCCCAAATGTCCCTTTCTAAAGAGGTAAAAATAGTACCTACCTCACATATTTGAGGGCTAAATGAGTAAAAATATAAAAGGTTCTCAGGAAAGTGCCTAGTACACAGTGGTTGCTCAAAAAAAAAAAATTAGCTTTTATCATGTAGTATTCAGTAGTGCAGTTTGGAGGGACTGATTTGTGAGCCATTACCATGAATGACATTTTCCAATGTGGACCTGGTGGGATAAGATCATTAAGGAAGCATATATAGTTTGATAACACCTTCAGGCCAAAAGTTGGAACTCTGAAAGACATCAAAATGTAAGGGCATTCAAAAGACGGATTATTACTCCAGTTACTTTATTAGGTTCTAAGATCAACTTCATTCTTAAATTTTTTGTTAATGTTTATTTATCTTTGGGGGTGGAGAGAGAGAGAGAGAGAGAGAGAGAGAGAGAGAGAGAAAGGAAGCAGGGGAAGGGCAGAGAGAGCGAGGGAGACAGAGGATCTGAAGTCAGCTCTGTGTTGAGAGCAGAGAGCCTGACATGGGGCTTGAACTCACAAGCAAGGAGATCATGACCTGAGCCAAAGTCGGACACCCAACCAACTGAGCCACCCAGGCGTCCCCAGCCTCATTCTTAATGATGGTACAATAGCCAGAAAGTCTCTGACTTAGTTGTTTGTAAATACTAGTCACACTGTGAACAGACTGTAAAATCTTCCTCTTGAAGTGCTTACATACTTAGCCACACACACACACACCCCTACCCAATAGCATGAATCCAAGATACTATGAACCTGGCTGTGGGTCAGACAGTCTCTCAGTCTGTCTTTGCCAATGGCTGCACTATCTGGAGTTCATTGGGTCATTTGTGAGGCCTCAGCTTGGGAAAAAGCCAAGCTATATATATGACATAGGTCCAAAGTTGCTGGGTAGATACAGTAATTCCTTTGGAGCAGATAAGAAAGAGCAGATAAAGAACTTTTATGCGTAAACAGAAGCTCCAAATTGATATAAATTTTTGTGCCAGAGAAAGGTATTTTTTTTTTTAACAGAGTACCTGATACCCCAGGCTTGAGTAACCTGGAAGCAGTTAAAGAAACAAACCCAACTTGAATAAAAGTTCATAGTCATTTCATATCCCCAAAGAAACAAGGCGAAATTTTTAAAAGTCCTATTCTAAAGAAACATCTCTCTACCACTAGAGCCAAATTGGTTTGCTTTTTTTATACTGCTTAAACAAATATGATAAAATCATATTGAAATATAGCCATGAAATATTAATACATCTAATACTGTAAAGGCTATTTCTCAAGGACAGAATATAATTACCTATTCTTGTTCTTAGTGCATGTTTCTAAAATTTCATGGTGCAAGTGATGAATTCAGACAAAGTAGCACACGAGAACTTTCTGAGTGTAAAAGACCAAAGGTAAAGATGGATGAACCTCTGACTGCAATGTGAACTATGTGGGTTCTGTGTTAAATGTGCAGCACAGGAACAACTGTGAGGTGGTGCTAAAGAAAAAGTAAGACGAAGAGCAGTGAAATAAATTCCCCAGGGAAAAAATGACGGATAAAGGGAAGCAGAAACATTGAAAGCATAAGTCTTAGGCAACCACTGTTTTTATGAAAAGTTGCATATACACACATATACTCATGCATGCATATATTCTGATAACATTTGATATGTATTTTCTCCTAGGTATATACAGAATTGTGAGTGACAAACAAGGCCAGCAACAAATCCGGAAGGAAGAATGGAGTATGATGTTGGCATTTGTATGACAATGTTTACATAAATGAAGGAGGACATTGGTGTTGGCTAGGTGAAGAAAAAGGGATGAAGACAATGGCCTCTCATCAGAGACACCTTATTCTGACAGCCAAGACTAACGTGATGATTATAACTGGTTTTATTGTAATCTTCATCTAGTAAGAGTTTAACTAGGGGTGCTTGGGTAGCTCAATTGGTTAAGCTTCTGATTTTGGCACAGGTCATGATCTCGTGGTTCATGGGTTTGGGCCTGACATCAGACCCTGTGCTGACAGCTCAGAGCCTGGAGCCTGCTTCAGATTCTGTGTCTCCCTCTCTCTCTGCCTCTCCTCTGCTCACGCTGTCTCTCTCTCTCTCTCTCTCTTAAAAATATATAAACATTAAAAAAATAAAAAATAAATCAGAGTTGAATTAAAACTTCCTCAGATTACTTAACCAAGGGTTACATAAATGTACTGGGGTATAAAAGAAATGAGAAATAATTTTGTTTCTCAATTATAATAGTGGTTAATAAGCAATGTGATGCCAATGGGCTGTTTCTATAGAGAGGAAATATGTGAAAGCATTTTCTGACACTATTGTATCAGACATGGGTGCTAGAGATTTTGCTTTGTTCATATATATTCTTTTCACAGCAAGAAGTCAAGAAATGTCGAAAATGACTGATTGGAATAAATCTCTGTGTGCAGGAAATATTGAGTTATGTTAGCAAATTGTGGGAGAAAACTTAAATGGGGCAGCCATAGATCAATGCATTATTAATCTTTTCCCATTCCATATAGAAAACCACACACAGACACACAGACGTGCACACACATATACACAACATTCTTTAAAAATATGCCTTTTTCAGCTTGAATTTTTTTCCCTGATATTGTAGATAATACAATTGCATGAGCAGGTAACATGCATGCTAAACTTCTATTTTTTTTAAATTTGAATAAATTCTAAATATATGTAGTCTTTATACAGTTGTCATATCTATCGCAGTCCAAGTGAAGAGAGAATAAATATCATACGTTTTGGTTTAGCTGCTGGTATGTTTATAATCCAATTTTTTCAGAGGGATAGTAGCATGATATATGGATATCTACCAAATATTAGTTTATATGGGAAAGCAAAGTGGATTTTTCAGAGAATACAGTAACAGCTGGATTCCAAAGTGCTAACAATAAAAGATTGAGAAGGTAAATGCAAACATTTTCTAATGCCTATGGCTTTTCTCCCTTATTTCATCTTATAATCATATACTTATCACTCTTAGGATATAAAAACAATGTTAACTACATCTGTTTGGCTTATGATTGTAGTATATTTTTTATTTGTATTGAAATAGCTGTCATAGTATTAAGAATAGTAAAATACAACTTTTTTGGGGAGGCTCCATCTTTTTTGGTGTACTTCAGAAAAATACTTGCGTATGTGTATATTCAGAAAGCCACAAAATGAGTTTTTTTACTTTCTTAGTTTATAGTAAGATTATATAATACACTCCATGTGATTTACTGTTTTCTAATCATTTAAAATGTTGAGTTTTGAGGTGCAGTGTACTGTGAGTGATAGAGGGCAGTAAAATAAAACTCTCATAGTTTATAGTCTTACTTTCTAATGTGCACTCTACCTTGATTTCATTACAATAATCATCTGAGGCTTTCAAAATAATATTTCACAGGTACTGTGTGCTTACCAGGCACTGTGATAAACATGCCTCATATACATTATAACAGTCAACTCTGACAACACTTCTATGAAACGAAGGGAATCCAGCCTGAGGAATTCAACATTCCCTTCCAAGATTCCATGGTTTATAATTGAACCAGAATTATAACTCTGGGCTGACTCATTCCCAAGGGCCAGCTTCTTACCAACTTGTACTACCATTATAAATTATGAAGATTGTTAGTAAAGATAAATTTATAGATTGTCATTTTATAAGCATTGCCTATAAACAGAGTTTATATATAGAAACTTTTTCTTAATACAATACATTTTAAACTCATGGTCCATTTAGGTGACTTGTCAATATAATACAACGAGTACATATCAATACACTAATTTTGAAGACAGACATAGCTGCTCTTGAATTTTGGATTTGGGTCTTACTAGGTAGTAAATTAATGTGTTATTGTATTAGTTCTAAGAGATGCACATGTGTTCAAGTACACAGCTGGAAATGTCAGCATACACAGTTCCCTCTTCCATTCCCTTTTTCTAAATGTCTACCAACTAACACAGCTCTGGTCTATTCAACTGGCATTGTCTTCCAATCCCTATTGCTGTGTGTCCCATTTAACTGAACTCTTACATTACATAATAAAGTTCTCAGCATGCCCTCACTACTACTACACTATTTCTGTGAACAGCTTTACTCATTTTTCCAAACTGCATAGTTTCACAATACATTCTTACCAGTCCATCCCCCAATTTCAACTTCTCTCACAGTTGTCCCCAAATTCAGCTTGGAGGCAGCAGGAAGGTTGTTTGTCTTCATGAATACTGAAAATAGGTCATCTACATTTTTGTCTCATTTGATATTGTGTTAACTGCCACTGTTCACTGGCTTTCCCCAGATTTGCTCTGCCGAATCTGCTGAGGTAATTTCATCAGAGTTGAGCCAGTGGATGGATTTGATTCTTAAGGTAGACTAGGTTATCTGATTAACCTCTAATATTAGTAATAAGGAAAACATTGTTAAGGCTTCTCTATTTACTCTATTTTATCCCTCCAATTTTTAGCATTGCAATAGGAATAAGGAAAGACATTTTTTGAGGAGTCATAAAAGATATTTTGAAGGTAAGTACAGCTAATAAGATTTTGACATGAATTTTTAAAAAAGAGAATAAAAGAAGACATAATAAGTCTTCAACTGCTTAAAGGACAGTCATATGGCAAAATTTAACGGACTTGAATTTTTAAGAGAGGACATGATTAAGAGCACCACAAATGATCATGACTGTTATTTCCACACAATGCAAGACAAAATTTAAATTCTAGCTATGAAGCTTCACCATAATATGTCTTGCCCTAGCAAGGGAGTTAGGGATTAGGTTATTTATATAGGGGACTTTTGACCAATTACTATTTGGTGGGGTTAAAATAAATGTGGTTCAGTGAGGATAGATCACAAAAGGGATGCATAAACAATAATATCTATTGATCTATTTGTCTGAAAAATTTATAAAAACTGGTATAAAAGTTGTTCTGCCACTAGACTAAAAGATCGTTCCTTATAGGGATGAGATCATATTCAACTCTATGTCTTCAACACTGCAAACAATTCGAGAAAATGCCATAAAATATTTGCTGAACTCAATTGTACTTGAATGTAAAGTAGCAGTTTATATTGTATTTGTGAAAGAAGCTTCTTCCAGAAAGCTTTATTCAGACAAAAATCAGGAATTCAGTCTTTCCTCAAAGGTCATACACCCACGCTCTTTCAAATATAAAGATCCCAGATGAACATCTTCCTGGATAACTAATCAACTCTGATTAACTAAACGAGGAACAAAATTTAGTATTAAAACCAAATAATATGAGTTTCTTTGTTAAAAATTCACAGAAATTGTGAGATATACACAGGTTTTAAATTAAATATGTCAGGGGCACCTGGGTGGCTGAGTGGTTAAGAGTCTGATTTCAGCTCAGGTCATGATCTCACAGCTGGTGAGTTTGAACCCTGCGTCGGGCTCTGTGCTGACAGCTCAGAGCCTGGAGCCTGCTTTGGATTCTGTGTCTCCCCCCCACTCTCTCTCTCTGCCCCTCCCCTGCTCATGCTCATGCTCTGTCTCTCAAAAAATAAATAAATGTTAAAAAAATTGTTTAAAAAATATGGCAAAACATTTTTTCCAAATAATTAGGAACACTTAAAATATAAATTTGCAATATTTATTTCCTAACATAATAGAAGTGTTCAATTTAGAGTGAGAACACATTGTGCTCGCTTCGGCAGCACATATACTAAAACTGGAACGATGCAGACAAGATTAGCATGGCCCCTGCACAAGGATGACATGTAGAGCAAGAACACATTAAGTGGTTCAAAAAATATTCATTCACAGAATTAAAATGTAAAAAATCATACGTATATTTTATTTATACCATCATTTAAAAATTCTATATACATCTAACACTTCTATATACATCTTGTAATATATATACTATTTCATTATGGTATTATATACATGAATTTATAAATAAAACTATTGAAATTTTATATCAAACTATTTATATAGTGGAGCCCACATGAGAGATTACAAATCTACTGATTATGTATATAAATGTAGGTTAAAAAAATCCATTTTTTCCCTCTGAAATGGAACAAGAATTATTAATCTGCATCCATGATTTTGGAGAGGTCTATGAGTAGAACTGAATGTGTCCGGGCAATTCCTGACAAAAATATGAAAAATTCTCTTTGTATATTTTTTGTTAATTTTTCTGGGACAGAATCCATAGTCTCAGTCTAATTCTAATAAATAATAAATAAATAAACAGATAAATAGCAAGTGAAAAACATAAGTTATACATTACAGAATGCCATTATTCAGTCATGGCATTTGGGTACCAATCTAGTGCTTCTGCTGCAGAGTTAATATCTAGTGACAAGGTTACTGGCTGGCTGCATTGCTAGCTATTCAAAATACCCCTCTGAATTTGAGAAGGAAAGGAAAATATATAATTAGCAATCATTTTAGTAGTCATTTGGGAATTTCCTAAAGACAATAAAATGAATTACACAAAATATGCCAGAGACTAAAATTTTGACTTTAAAGATTTCTCTAGTAATCTAATCTTCAGTGACCGAACTGAGTCAGTGTTTTTATGTTAACTAACCATTCCCATCTTAGTCAACTGAACAGTTACGGGAGAATAGAACGATTGCTCAACCAGAGTAGTGAAAATGTGAAGACTAAGTTCAGAGGCAATGTGACCTTATAAACTGATTTCTATCTCGAGTCTCCCCAAGTTTTTCTCAAATATAAAATACATAGTCAGGGGAACCTGGGTGGCTCAGTCAGTTAATCGTCCAACTTCGGCTCAGATCGTGATCTCACGGCTCGTGAATTCGAGCCCGCGTCGGGCTCTGTGCTGACAGCTCAGAGCCTGAAGCCTGTTTCAGATTCTGTCTCCCTTTCTCTCTGCCACTCCCATGCTCACATTCTCTCTCTCTAAAAAATAAATAAACAGTAAAAAAAAAAAAAAATTAAATACATAGTCAAGGGAACACTGGCAGCCTAGCTCTAGTTCTCCATTTTAGTAACCGCTTTTTTTTTTTTTTTTAATTCTCACAAGATATGCGGAGCTCACATTTCAATATGTGCCTTTTTATAGTTAATCTCTGATTGCTTTTTCCTCCTCACACTCAGGCCAAAAATATACATATATATCACATATTATATATACAATTGCTGCCATCTTCAAATCTCTCTCACTTAAGAGTTATATCTAAAGCAGCAAATGTTTCCTTTTAAATATAACCCTTTTTATACTCATTCACCATGCACTATTCCTAAATCACTTTTGAAGGCCATCAATAATTGAATCTTCATAATTCTATAATTTCCTATTACCCTTTGGAAAATGGCCACCATAATATTTATTTAGTTATAAATACATATATAGGTATTAATAAAACTGTGAGACCTCCAACTTGTGATAAAAATACTTTCAACTGCCCTACTTATTATTAAAAAATATTTCCTCATTCAGTATTTACAACATTGCATGACACATGGAAAATGTTGAAAAGGTATCTGGTACTTTATTAAAGGCATTTTTGCAGGATCTATATCTGATCATTTTTGAACAACTATTATGTGCAAGACACTACAACAGACAAAAATTAGTATTTCACAGCCACGTTTTGAAAAGATTTTACAGCTTATTGAATCTTATTTCTTTCACTTAATTATCCCAAGAGAAAAGCAGAATTTATTCTATTATTAAAACAGGGCTTTTAATATATTTTACATATCCCACATTTTTTCAGTATTCTGACATTTGTTTACTTATTAGATATTTTAAATTATGCCCTTTGCTTCAAAGCCTCAGAGCACAAGTTGGATAAAACTTTCATTAAATATTTAAATAAGGAGAAGAAACAATCAAACAGCAACATAATAATCAAACAAAAAGGCTCCCAGCATAAAACCACAGATCTCACTTATTGAAACAGACTCTTTATTTAGAAGAATAGTGTGTGGTTTCTTTAGCATTATGTATTATTAATGCTAAAATTCAGTACAATGAAATCTGAATTTTGTACAGGGGACAATATCTTCAATAATTAAAGAAGTAGATCAGTTTGCCAATCCTTGGCTTATCCCTTACCCAACTGGTTAAATTATTTAGGCACTTTATCTAATTATAGTTAGATAATTGGTACAATTCATTATCCTATGATGAAAACCTGTTAAGCAATAAATCCTTTCAAATAGAGTTTTATATGTATACAGCAAATTACCTTTACCAGTGTTATTCATTGGTATACTTACCAAAAGAAAGACCCTGTACTAAGACAAAGAGGTATAAGAAGAAAAATTGTGTAACATTATAAAAGTACAATGCTCAAATGCCATTCTGACTAACATGGGCAATTGTTATTTTAGAAGAATCCCGTTTTGTCCTAAAGGCTTCTGAATTGTCTCGTGAACATTTAGATTATAGCCTGGCATACACTAGATCTTCAATAAATGGAGAACTCTTTGCATTGGTTCCAAGAGATATTTTTCTGAAAGAGTTTTTATTTTAATAGTTTGTGATGCCCATTTCCACTCTTTCACTTAACATCTTTGTATCTAAGGCCTTTGCATAGATAAGCATAGGAATCATGTTTAGTATCAGAATTAAGGTTTATTTAATTTTATAAAAAATTAACTACATTTAACTATCTTGAGGTAAAAGTAAGATATTTGATAAGTAATACTGGGTGAATTTGCTTCTGTTCTTCATTCAGGAGCACACTGCAAATGGCTCCAATAAACAGATTATTTCTGAAAACGTGTTCAATACTGTTTTTAGTACTGATAAATGTATTCCTCCTCAAAGCTTTTGAACATATGAGACTCACATTCTGAGTCAAACTAACGTAGGGATCACATGAATTGGACAGTCTAGGAAGGGTTCCCTACTTTATCAGGGACATTTTGGGACCCAATGATGGTCAAGTGATCCGATTTCATTTAAAGAGTTCTTATACTTTGGTTCAAAACAAACATACTTAATGTTGCATTATGCAGTCTTTTCCATTTTTATTCATTTTGTAATTCCTTTGGTTGTTGAAATAAAGAACCCTGGACTGTGATTTCAAAATTATAATTTATTTTCCCTTAGCTTCGAATTTCCAATAAACCAAATAGAGTGTAATATGTTACAATCCTAATTAAAATAAATTTCATTTTGCTCCACAGGCTATACAGTTTTCTTTCTTTAAAAAAAGTTTTATAATAAACATATATTTTTCCCATTCATCTGTATCAATTTAATCTCTATAAAGTATTGCCAAACAAAAAAAAAAAACATAGAAAAATCATTGTTTAATCTCACTTTATGTTCTAAGCTGAAAAACACTAATCTATAACTTTCCAGTAAAGTCTCTGCTTTATTTCAAAACAATTTCTCCCAACACAAATCAGAATGTTTGTGAATTTATTTAGAAGCAAGAAAAGATGGCTTACCTTCAAAGCAGAAAAAATTGAAGGTTTCTTTTTTTTGTTTTTTTATAAAGTTCGTATTTTTATGACTATTCTATGGAAAAGAGGAATAAATTGAACTCAACAAGCTAACTAATCTCATATAAGGGTAACCAATTTCCAAGTTATAGTTCCATTGTACATAAATATAATATTAATACTCATTTTAAAATGTATTTTATTTTTTTTTATTTTTTTTTCAACGTTTTTTATTTATTTTTGGGACAGAGAGAGACAGAGCATGAACGGGGGAGGGGCAGAGAGAGAGGGAGACACAGAATCGGAAACAGGCTCCAGGCTCCCAGCCATCAGCCCAGAGCCTGATGCGGGGCTCAAACTCACGGACCGCGAGATCGTGACCTGGCTGAAGTCGGACACTTAACCGACTGCGCCACCCAGGCGCCCCTAAAATGTATTTTAACATTTATTAAAAGTTAAGACTATTCAAGCACTGTTTTCTTTATTTAATTTTTTTAAGTAATTGCTACACCTAACAGGGAGCTTGAACTTACAAACACGAGATCAAAGGTCAAATGCTCTACTGACTGAGCCAGTCAGGCACCCCAAGCACTGTTTTCATTGTACAAAAGTACAATTCTTCTTTATATTCCAGTATTTAGGTGTTTACATTCTAAATTTTCATACCCTAATCCCAACACTTGAAATGACAGGTCTATGGAGAACCTCTCTGCTATCCGTTTCCTCTACTTCCCCAGCATACCTGTATCCCTCCTTGTCTCAAACTGACCAATGAAAGGAAGGGGGAAATGATGATTTTTTAGATGGCTAGTTCTCTTCATTGTTGGATTTCTTTTCAAAAAGGGATTAGAACATAATATCTTTAGCCAGTAATGAATTACCTGCTCTCTTTAATCACACAGATTTACATGTCTCTTGGGCTAGCCCAAATTCCACCTCCAAGAGTCCATTACCAGCCACACACCAGATAGCTAGGAAAGCAGACATGCTAAAGAGACCTGATCTGAGAATCACTGAAAACTTGAGTAAAGGATTCTGTCCATATATGAAGGCAGCAGAATGGAGAAAAACTGCACTAGTCCCTTCAAAGAAGGAAACAAATGAGGTGAGGTATTAGGTTGACAAACATCAATATAGGAAGAGAAACCAAATTAATATATACAGCAGTTCACATTTTTCTTGTCTCGGTATGAGGAAAATTAGCTCTTTCTATTCAGTTCACCAGCAAAGCTAATGCCATTGAGAAGCTATTCGGGTCTCTGGGGTAAGCCACAGGCCTTTCTTGCTAGCTCATATTACTCACATAAAGGCTTCTCTTCCCTGTGCACTAGAATGCTTTCAGTTTACAACCCATAAATGGGGGTGTGGACTGGCTACTGCATGGAATTCTGCAACAAGTGATTTTGCTCATTAAATGGAGTAAGTGCATCGGGGTCCAGAAGATCACCACATAAAGCAGTATGGTGGCCAAGGGAAGCTGACTTTCTACCACCTCCCAAACTATTGGAAAACTAAGGGAGTAAGAAACCCACCATGAGAGGTTGCTTAGGGTAATATCTGAAGCCTCTCTCACTAACTACAAGTAAGCTGGAAGAAATTGCAGCTGTGTACCCAGAAAATACGTGGATTCTTCACTGATTTCCTTCAGCAGATTGTTGAGGCTTCCTTAGAATTCACTGTCAGTGACCCAGGGGCAGATAAAATCTGCCCTTTGGTCTTAGCAAACTTTCTCTGACTTTTTTGGCAACTATCCAAAATCAAGTTAAGAAAAAGGTGGTAAAATGGCAAGGACATACTATTACTCAAATTTAATAGCAACTATTCAGTTTGGGGACAACTGAGAAAAAAAAAAGAGGAAGAGAAATTAGAATGTTATGCAGGCTGCTTAGTTAGAACTCTTTGCTAAAGGGAATGATCTTTATTCTGACTAACCCACAAAAGGCAAAATGAAGAAAGGAAACTGTATGTCATTATTGAAAAAAAACAACAAAAAAAAACCCAGGATGTTGAAAAAGGAGTTGTAGAAAGAGACTCTGGGGGTGCAGGAATTAGTAACAAGGAAACCAAGAAAGCCCAGAAGGTTAGGGAGTGATTGACAAGTGTCTTAAAATGGACAAGTTGAGGGGGGGGGGGGGGGGGGGGGGGGGGGCAGGGTGGCAACTGGTGATATTGGTGATACTTATTATTCTGAAATTTCCTCAGAAATTTCTTGCTTTCCATTTGGTGATAGAGCAATACCGGTTGCTGGTATTTCAGATCGGCCTTTTATCTCTTCCTTTTCCTCTGCTTTTACCATACAAATAGGTCCTCTTGCTGAGAAACATGTGCAAGTTATTTTCTCTTGATTTTCCTTTAAATCTACTAGAGAGATACCTACCATGTAACTTAAAGGCTACCATAACCCTGTATTCCAGATAGTCTGTGGAGCAACTTGGTAAAAGACACCTAAATTGATCAACTATGTGCCTTCTGAAAGTAAAGTGTTCTGATAGATATTGGCAGACCATTCTGGAAAAACACTCCAAACCACATAGCTTTGGGATATGGCAGAGAGTGGAATTTTCATACCTTTTTGGAAAAACACTGAGCTGAATAAATCAGTGTGTCACTTTGGAGGATGTCTTAGTGACATGTGATCTGAGATAAAGAACCATAAAAATCATTTCCCAAAAGAGTAATCCATGGCCATATGTAAAATAATATCCTTTGTCAATATCTCAATTAGGGGGAATAAAATAGTTATAAAGCAATAAGAAAAATAAAGAGTAATTTAAATAGTGCATTCACCTGTAATACTATGCTTCCAATAAAGGAGGAAGGTAAATTTGATAAAGATGATCAACCAGTATACATTTTTGTGCAAAATTTTTCCATTAATCTCTGTAGTTCCCAATGCAGTAACTATTCTCACTTCTGCCTTGAGTAACACTGCCTGCGCAATATTTCTCTATAATTCATCTATGTTCTGATTTTTCTCTATTTCTTTCTGTTTCACTAGAGAAAGGATCTAAATTATTGCTTACTTTTCCTTAGGAAGGAATTCAGTATTTATGCTAAAGTATTCCTTGGGGCGCCTGGGTGGCTCAGGCGGTTAAGCATCCGACTTAGGATCAGGTCATGATCTTGCAGTCTGTGAGTTTGAGCCCCGCGTCAGGCTCTGTGCTGACAGCTCAGAGTCTGGAGCCTGTTTCAGATTCTGTGTCTCCCTCTCTCTCTGACCCTCCCCCGTTCATGCT